>NW_027414474.1:0-116396 GCF_964106895.1 Numenius arquata
TTCCGTAGGCGCCTGCAGTGTTCTGTAGGAGCCCATAGGGTTTTAGTGAGGTTCCGTTGTGTTGCTCAGGGTCTTGTAGAGTGCTGTCGGGTCCTGGAGTATTCTGTAGGGTTCCAGAGGGGCTCGTAGGGTTCCATCAAAATCTATAGGGTTCCCTAGGGGCCCATAGAGTCCCGTAGATTTCCGTAGGGACCTGTAGGGTTGTGTAAGTGCCCGCAGAAGTCTGTAGGAGTCTGTGGGATTCTGTAAGGTTCCGGAGGGTTCTGCAGGGTTCCGTAGGGACCCGTAGAGTTCCGTAGTGGCTGGTAAAGTTCCGTAGGGCCCTGTGGGGTTCTGTATGGACCTGTAGGGTTCCGTAGGGGCCTGCAGGGTTCCGTAAGTGCCCGCAGGTGTCTGTAGGGTTCCGTAGGGGTCTGTAGGGTTCCGTAGGCACCTGCAGTGTTCTGTAGGCGCCCATAGGGTTTTAGTGAGGTTCCGTTGTGTTGCTAAGGGTCTTGTAGAGTGCTGTCGGGTCCTGGAGTATTCTGTAGGGTTCCAGAGGGCCTCGTAGGGTTCCGTCGAAATCTGAAGGGGTCCCTAGGGGCCCGTAGAGTCCCGTAGATTGCCGTAGGGACCTGTAGGGTTGTGTAAGTGCCCGCAGGGGTTGGTAGGAGCTTGTAGGGTGCCATATGTTTCCGGAGGGTTGTGTAGGGTTCCGTAGGGGCCTGTGGTGTTCCCTAGGGGCCTGTAGAGTCTCGTACAGTTCCGTAGGGTCCTGTAGGTTTCCATAAGTGCCCGCAGAGGTGTGAAGGGGCCCGTACTGTTCCGTAAGGATCCATAGGGTTCCGTAGAGCTTCGTAGGTTCCCTAGAGGCCTCTGGAGTACCGCAGGAGCCAGTAGTGTTCCGTAGGGTCCTCTAGGGTTGAGTAAGTGCCCGCAGGAGTCTGTAGGAATCCGTGGGATTCTGTAAGGTTCTGGAGGGTTCTGCAGGGTTCCGTAGGGGCCCGTAGAGTTCCGTAGTGGCTGGTAAAGTTCCCTAGGGCCCTGTACCGTTCCGTAACTGCCTGCAAGGGTCTTTAGGCTTCCGTAGGGGCTGGTAGGGTTCCATAAAGTTCCGTGGGTTCCTGCAGAGTTCTGCAAGTGCCCGCAAGGGCCTGTAGGGGCCCACAGTGTTTCTGCCAGGTTCCGTAGAGTTCCGTAGGGGCCATATTTTTCTGTAGTGGCTGGTAGTATTCCGTAGGGGTCCGTAGGGTTCCGTAGGCGCCTGCAGTGTTCTGTAGGAGCCCATAGGGTTTTAGTGAGGTTCCGTTGTGTTGCTCAGGGTCTTGTAGAGTGCTGTCGGGTCCTGGAGTATTCTGTAGGGTTCCAGAGGGGCTCGTAGGGTTCCATCAAAATCTATAGGGTTCCCTAGGGGCCCATAGAGTCCCGTAGATTTCCGTAGGGACCTGTAGGGTTGTGTAAGTGCCCGCAGAAGTCTGTAGGAGTCTGTGGGATTCTGTAAGGTTCCGGAGGGTTCTGCAGGGTTCCGTAGGGACCCGTAGAGTTCCGTAGTGGCTGGTAAAGTTCCGTAGGGCCCTGTGGGGTTCTGTATGGACCTGTAGGGTTCCGTAGGGGCCTGCAGGGTTCCGTAAGTGCCCGCAGGTGTCTGTAGGGTTCCGTAGGGGTCTGTAGGGTTCCGTAGGCACCTGCAGTGTTCTGTAGGCGCCCATAGGGTTTTCGTGAGGTTCCGTTGTGTTGCTAAGGGTCTTGTAGAGTGCTGTCGGGTCCTGGAGTATTCTGTAGGGTTCCAGAGGGCCTCGTAGGGTTCCGTCGAAATCTGAAGGGTTCCCTAGGGGCCCGTAGAGTCCCGTAGATTGCCGTAGGGACCTGTAGGGTTGTGTAAGTGCCCGCAGGGGTTGGTAGGAGCTTGTAGGGTGCCATATGTTTCCGGAGGGTTGTGTAGGGTTCCGTAGGGGCCTGTGGTGTTCCCTAGGGGCCTGTAGAGTCTCGTACAGTTCCGTAGGGTCCTGTAGGTTTCCATAAGCGCCCGCAGAGGTCTGAAGGGGCCCGTACTGTTCCGTAAGGATCCATAGGGTTCCGTAGAGCTTCGTAGGTTCCCTAGAGGCCTCTGGAGTACCGCAGGAGCCAGTAGTGTTCCGTAGGGTCCTCTAGGGTTGAGTAAGTGCCCGCAGGAGTCTGTAGGAATCCGTGGGATTCTGTAAGGTTCTGGAGGGTTCTGCAGGGTTCCGTAGGGGCCCGTAGAGTTCCGTAGTGGCTGGTAAAGTTCCCTAGGGCCCTGTACCGTTCCGTAACTGCCTGCAAGGGTCTTTAGGCTTCCGTAGGGGCTGGTAGGGTTCCATAAAGTTTTGTGGGTTCCTGCAGAGTTCTGCAAGTGCCCGCAAGGGCCTGTAGGGGCCCACAGTGTTTCTGCCAGGTTCCGTAGAGTTCCGTAGGGGCCATATTTTTCTGTAGTGGCTGGTAGTATTCCGTAGGGGTCTGTAGGGTTCCGTAGGCGCCTGCAGTGTTCTGTAGGAGCCCATAGGGTTTTAGTGAGGTTCCGTTGTGTTGCTAAGGGTCTTGTAGAGTGCTGTCGGGTCCTGGAGTATTCTGTAGGGTTCCAGAGGGGCTCGTAGGGTTCCATCAAAATCTATAGGGTTCCCTAGGGGCCCATAGAGTCCCGTAGATTTCCGTAGGGACCTGTAGGGTTGTGTAAGTGCCCGCAGAAGTCTGTAGGAGTCTGTGGGATTCTGTAAGGTTCCGGAGGGTTCTGCAGGGTTCCGTAGGGACCCGTAGAGTTCCGTAGTGGCTGGTAAAGTTCCGTAGGGCCCTGTGGGGTTCTGTATGGACCTGTAGGGTTCCGTAGGGGCCTGCAGGGTTCCGTAAGTGCCCGCAGGTGTCTGTAGGGTTCCGTAGGGGTCTGTAGGGTTCCGTAGGCACCTGCAGTGTTCTGTAGGAGCCCATAGGGTTTTAGTGAGGTTCCGTTGTGTTGCTAAGGGTCTTGTAGAGTGCTGTCGGGTCCTGGAGTATTCTGTAGGGTTCCAGAGGGCCTCGTAGGGTTCCGTCGAAATCTGAAGGGTTCCCTAGGGGCCCGTAGAGTCCCGTAGATTGCCGTAGGGGCCTGTAGGGTTGTGTAAGTGCCCGCAGGGGTTGGTAGGAGCTTGTAGGGTGCCATATGTTTCCGGAGGGTTGTGTAGGGTTCCGTAGGGGCCTGTGGTGTTCCCTAGGGGCCTGTAGAGTCTCGTACAGTTCCGTAGGGTCCTGTAGGTTTCCATAAGCGCCCGCAGAGGTCTGAAGGGGCCCGTACTGTTCCGTAAGGATCCATAGGGTTCCGTAGAGCTTCGTAGGTTCCCTAGAGGCCTCTGGAGTACCGCAGGAGCCAGTAGTGTTCCGTAGGGTCCTCTAGGGTTGAGTAAGTGCCCGCAGGAGTCTGTAGGAATCCGTGGGATTCTGTAAGGTTCTGGAGGGTTCTGCAGGGTTCCGTAGGGGCCCGTAGAGTTCCGTAGTGGCTGGTAAAGTTCCCTAGGGCCCTGTACCGTTCCGTAACTGCCTGCAAGGGTCTTTAGGCTTCCGTAGGGGCTGGTAGGGTTCCATAAAGTTCCGTGGGTTCCTGCAGAGTTCTGCAAGTGCCCGCAAGGGCCTGTAGGGGCCCACAGTGTTTCTGCCAGGTTCCGTAGAGTTCCGTAGGGGCCATATTTTTCTGTAGTGGCTGGTAGTATTCCGTAGGGGTCTGTAGGGTTCCGTAGGCGCCTGCAGTGTTCTGTAGGAGCCCATAGCGTTTTAGTGAGGTTCCGTTGTGTTGCTCAGGGTCTTGTAGAGTGCTGTCGGGTCCTGGAGTATTCTGTAGGGTTCCAGAGGGCCTCGTAGGGTTCCATCGAAATCTGTAGGGTTCCCTAGGGGCCCATAGAGTCCCGTAGATTTCCGTAGGGACCTGTAGGGTTGTGTAAGTGCCCGCAGAAGTCTGTAGGAGTCTGTGGGATTCTGTAAGGTTCCGGAGGGTTCTGCAGGGTTCCGTAGGGACCCGTAGAGTTCCGTAGTGGCTGGTAAAGTTCCGTAGGGCCCTGTGGGGTTCTGTATGGACCTGTAGGGTTCCGTAGGGGCCTGCAGGGTTCCGTAAGTGCCCGCAGGTGTCTGTAGGGTTCCGTAGGGGTCTGTAGGGTTCCGTAGGCACCTGCAGTGTTCTGTAGGAGCCCATAGGGTTTTAGTGAGGTTCCGTTGTGTTGCTAAGGGTCTTGTAGAGTGCTGTCGGGTCCTGGAGTATTCTGTAGGGTTCCAGAGGGCCTCGTAGGGTTCCGTCGAAATCTGAAGGGTTCCCTAGGGGCCCGTAGAGTCCCGTAGATTGCCGTAGGGACCTGTAGGGTTGTGTAAGTGCCCGCAGGGGTTGGTAGGAGCTTGTAGGGTGCCATATGTTTCCGGAGGGTTGTGTAGGGTTCCGTAGGGGCCTGTGGTGTTCCCTAGGGGCCTGTAGAGTCTCGTACAGTTCCGTAGGGTCCTGTAGGTTTCCATAAGCGCCCGCAGAGGTCTGAAGGGGCCCGTACTGTTCCGTAAGGATCCATAGGGTTCCGTAGAGCTTCGTAGGTTCCCTAGAGGCCTCTGGAGTACCGCAGGAGCCAGTAGTGTTCCGTAGGGTCCTCTAGGGTTGAGTAAGTGCCCGCAGGAGTCTGTAGGAATCCGTGGGATTCTGTAAGGTTCTGGAGGGTTCTGCAGGGTTCCGTAGGGGCCCGTAGAGTTCCGTAGTGGCTGGTAAAGTTCCCTAGGGCCCTGTACCGTTCCGTAACTGCCTGCAAGGGTCTTTAGGCTTCCGTAGGGGCTGGTAGGGTTCCATAAAGTTCCGTGGGTTCCTGCAGAGTTCTGCAAGTGCCCGCAAGGGCCTGTAGGGGCCCACAGTGTTTCTGCCAGGTTCCGTAGAGTTCCGTAGGGGCCATATTTTTCTGTAGTGGCTGGTAGTATTCCGTAGGGGTCTGTAGGGTTCCGTAGGCGCCTGCAGTGTTCTGTAGGAGCCCATAGGGTTTTAGTGAGGTTCCGTTGTGTTGCTCAGGGTCTTGTAGAGTGCTGTCGGGTCCTGGAGTATTCTGTAGGGTTCCAGAGGGGCTCGTAGGGTTCCATCAAAATCTATAGGGTTCCCTAGGGGCCCATAGAGTCCCGTAGATTTCCGTAGGGACCTGTAGGGTTGTGTAAGTGCCCGCAGAAGTCTGTAGGAGTCTGTGGGATTCTGTAAGGTTCCGGAGGGTTCTGCAGGGTTCCGTAGGGACCCGTAGAGTTCCGTAGTGGCTGGTAAAGTTCCGTAGGGCCCTGTGGGGTTCTGTATGGACCTGTAGGGTTCCGTAGGGGCCTGCAGGGTTCCGTAAGTGCCCGCAGGTGTCTGTAGGGTTCCGTAGGGGTCTGTAGGGTTCCGTAGGCACCTGCAGTGTTCTGTAGGCGCCCATAGGGTTTTAGTGAGGTTCCGTTGTGTTGCTAAGGGTCTTGTAGAGTGCTGTCGGGTCCTGGAGTATTCTGTAGGGTTCCAGAGGGCCTCGTAGGGTTCCGTCGAAATCTGAAGGGTTCCCTAGGGGCCCGTAGAGTCCCGTAGATTGCCGTAGGGACCTGTAGGGTTGTGTAAGTGCCCGCAGGGGTTGGTAGGAGCTTGTAGGGTGCCATATGTTTCCGGAGGGTTGTGTAGGGTTCCGTAGGGGCCTGTGGTGTTCCCTAGGGGCCTGTAGAGTCTCGTACAGTTCCGTAGGGTCCTGTAGGTTTCCATAAGCGCCCGCAGAGGTCTGAAGGGGCCCGTACTGTTCCGTAAGGATCCATAGGGTTCCGTAGAGCTTCGTAGGTTCCCTAGAGGCCTCTGGAGTACCGCAGGAGCCAGTAGTGTTCCGTAGGGTCCTCTAGGGTTGAGTAAGTGCCCGCAGGAGTCTGTAGGAATCCGTGGGATTCTGTAAGGTTCTGGAGGGTTCTGCAGGGTTCCGTAGGGGCCCGTAGAGTTCCGTAGTGGCTGGTAAAGTTCCCTAGGGCCCTGTACCGTTCCGTAACTGCCTGCAAGGGTCTTTAGGCTTCCGTAGGGGCTGGTAGGTTTCCATAAAGTTTTGTGGGTTCCTGCAGAGTTCTGCAAGTGCCCGCAAGGGCCTGTAGGGGCCCACAGTGTTTCTGCCAGGTTCCGTAGAGTTCCGTAGGGGCCATATTTTTCTGTAGTGGCTGGTAGTATTCCGTAGGGGTCTGTAGGGTTCCGTAGGCGCCTGCAGTGTTCTGTAGGAGCCCATAGGGTTTTAGTGAGGTTCCGTTGTGTTGCTAAGGGTCTTGTAGAGTGCTGTCGGGTCCTGGAGTATTCTGTAGGGTTCCAGAGGGGCTCGTAGGGTTCCATCAAAATCTATAGGGTTCCCTAGGGGCCCATAGAGTCCCGTAGATTTCCGTAGGGACCTGTAGGGTTGTGTAAGTGCCCGTAGAAGTCTGTAGGAGTCTGTGGGATTCTGTAAGGTTCCGGAGGGTTCTGCAGGGTTCCGTAGGGACCCGTAGAGTTCCGTAGTGGCTGGTAAAGTTCCGTAGGGCCCTGTGGGGTTCTGTATGGACCTGTAGGGTTCCGTAGGGGCCTGCAGGGTTCCGTAAGTGCCCGCAGGTGTCTGTAGGGTTCCGTAGGGGTCTGTAGGGTTCCGTAGGGTTCCGTAGGCACCTGCAGTGTTCTGTAGGCGCCCATAGGGTTTTAGTGAGGTTCCGTTGTGTTGCTAAGGGTCTTGTAGAGTGCTGTCGGGTCCTGGAGTATTCTGTAGGGTTCCAGAGGGCCTCGTAGGGTTCCGTCGAAATCTGAAGGGTTCCCTAGGGGCCCGTAGAGTCCCGTAGATTGCCGTAGGGGCCTGTAGGGTTGTGTAAGTGCCCGCAGGGGTTGGTAGGAGCTTGTAGGGTGCCATATGTTTCCGGAGGGTTGTGTAGGGTTCCGTAGGGGCCTGTGGTGTTCCCTAGGGGCCTGTAGAGTCTCGTACAGTTCCGTAGGGTCCTGTAGGTTTCCATAAGTGCCCGCAGAGGTCTGAAGGGGCCCGTACTGTTCCGTAAGGATCCATAGGGTTCCGTAGAGCTTCGTAGGTTCCCTAGAGGCCTCTGGAGTACCGCAGGAGCCAGTAGTGTTCCGTAGGGTCCTCTAGGGTTGAGTAAGTGCCCGCAGGAGTCTGTAGGAATCCGTGGGATTCTGTAAGGTTCTGGAGGGTTCTGCAGGGTTCCGTAGGGGCCCGTAGAGTTCCGTAGTGGCTGGTAAAGTTCCCTAGGGCCCTGTACCGTTCCGTAACTGCCTGCAAGGGTCTTTAGGCTTCCGTAGGGGCTGGTAGGGTTCCATAAAGTTTTGTGGGTTCCTGCAGAGTTCTGCAAGTGCCCGCAAGGGCCTGTAGGGGCCCACAGTGTTTCTGCCAGGTTCCGTAGAGTTCCGTAGGGGCCATATTTTTCTGTAGTGGCTGGTAGTATTCCGTAGGGGTCTGTAGGGTTCCGTAGGCGCCTGCAGTGTTCTGTAGGAGCCCATAGGGTTTTAGTGAGGTTCCGTTGTGTTGCTAAGGGTCTTGTAGAGTGCTGTCGGGTCCTGGAGTATTCTGTAGGGTTCCAGAGGGGCTCGTAGGGTTCCATCAAAATCTATAGGGTTCCCTAGGGGCCCATAGAGTCCCGTAGATTTCCGTAGGGACCTGTAGGGTTGTGTAAGTGCCCGCAGAAGTCTGTAGGAGTCTGTGGGATTCTGTAAGGTTCCGGAGGGTTCTGCAGGGTTCCGTAGGGACCCGTAGAGTTCCGTAGTGGCTGGTAAAGTTCCGTAGGGCCCTGTGGGGTTCTGTATGGACCTGTAGGGTTCCGTAGGGGCCTGCAGGGTTCCGTAAGTGCCCGCAGGTGTCTGTAGGGTTCCGTAGGGGTCTGTAGGGTTCCGTAGGCACCTGCAGTGTTCTGTAGGAGCCCATAGGGTTTTAGTGAGGTTCCGTTGTGTTGCTAAGGGTCTTGTAGAGTGCTGTCGGGTCCTGGAGTATTCTGTAGGGTTCCAGAGGGCCTCGTAGGGTTCCGTCGAAATCTGAAGGGTTCCCTAGGGGCCCGTAGAGTCCCGTAGATTGCCGTAGGGGCCTGTAGGGTTGTGTAAGTGCCCGCAGGGGTTGGTAGGAGCTTGTAGGGTGCCATATGTTTCCGGAGGGTTGTGTAGGGTTCCGTAGGGGCCTGTGGTGTTCCCTAGGGGCCTGTAGAGTCTCGTACAGTTCCGTAGGGTCCTGTAGGTTTCCATAAGCGCCCGCAGAGGTCTGAAGGGGCCCGTACTGTTCCGTAAGGATCCATAGGGTTCCGTAGAGCTTCGTAGGTTCCCTAGAGGCCTCTGGAGTACCGCAGGAGCCAGTAGTGTTCCGTAGGGTCCTCTAGGGTTGAGTAAGTGCCCGCAGGAGTCTGTAGGAATCCGTGGGATTCTGTAAGGTTCTGGAGGGTTCTGCAGGGTTCCGTAGGGGCCCGTAGAGTTCCGTAGTGGCTGGTAAAGTTCCCTAGGGCCCTGTACCGTTCCGTAACTGCCTGCAAGGGTCTTTAGGCTTCCGTAGGGGCTGGTAGGGTTCCATAAAGTTCCGTGGGTTCCTGCAGAGTTCTGCAAGTGCCCGCAAGGGCCTGTAGGGGCCCACAGTGTTTCTGCCAGGTTCCGTAGAGTTCCGTAGGGGCCATATTTTTCTGTAGTGGCTGGTAGTATTCCGTAGGGGTCTGTAGGGTTCCGTAGGCGCCTGCAGTGTTCTGTAGGAGCCCATAGCGTTTTAGTGAGGTTCCGTTGTGTTGCTCAGGGTCTTGTAGAGTGCTGTCGGGTCCTGGAGTATTCTGTAGGGTTCCAGAGGGCCTCGTAGGGTTCCATCGAAATCTGTAGGGTTCCCTAGGGGCCCATAGAGTCCCGTAGATTTCCGTAGGGACCTGTAGGGTTGTGTAAGTGCCCGCAGAAGTCTGTAGGAGTCTGTGGGATTCTGTAAGGTTCCGGAGGGTTCTGCAGGGTTCCGTAGGGACCCGTAGAGTTCCGTAGTGGCTGGTAAAGTTCCGTAGGGCCCTGTGGGGTTCTGTATGGACCTGTAGGGTTCCGTAGGGGCCTGCAGGGTTCCGTAAGTGCCCGCAGGTGTCTGTAGGGTTCCGTAGGGGTCTGTAGGGTTCCGTAGGCACCTGCAGTGTTCTGTAGGAGCCCATAGGGTTTTAGTGAGGTTCCGTTGTGTTGCTAAGGGTCTTGTAGAGTGCTGTCGGGTCCTGGAGTATTCTGTAGGGTTCCAGAGGGCCTCGTAGGGTTCCGTCGAAATCTGAAGGGTTCCCTAGGGGCCCGTAGAGTCCCGTAGATTGCCGTAGGGACCTGTAGGGTTGTGTAAGTGCCCGCAGGGGTTGGTAGGAGCTTGTAGGGTGCCATATGTTTCCGGAGGGTTGTGTAGGGTTCCGTAGGGGCCTGTGGTGTTCCCTAGGGGCCTGTAGAGTCTCGTACAGTTCCGTAGGGTCCTGTAGGTTTCCATAAGCGCCCGCAGAGGTCTGAAGGGGCCCGTACTGTTCCGTAAGGATCCATAGGGTTCCGTAGAGCTTCGTAGGTTCCCTAGAGGCCTCTGGAGTACCGCAGGAGCCAGTAGTGTTCCGTAGGGTCCTCTAGGGTTGAGTAAGTGCCCGCAGGAGTCTGTAGGAATCCGTGGGATTCTGTAAGGTTCTGGAGGGTTCTGCAGGGTTCCGTAGGGGCCCGTAGAGTTCCGTAGTGGCTGGTAAAGTTCCCTAGGGCCCTGTACCGTTCCGTAACTGCCTGCAAGGGTCTTTAGGCTTCCGTAGGGGCTGGTAGGGTTCCATAAAGTTCCGTGGGTTCCTGCAGAGTTCTGCAAGTGCCCGCAAGGGCCTGTAGGGGCCCACAGTGTTTCTGCCAGGTTCCGTAGAGTTCCGTAGGGGCCATATTTTTCTGTAGTGGCTGGTAGTATTCCGTAGGGGTCTGTAGGGTTCCGTAGGCGCCTGCAGTGTTCTGTAGGAGCCCATAGCGTTTTAGTGAGGTTCCGTTGTGTTGCTCAGGGTCTTGTAGAGTGCTGTCGGGTCCTGGAGTATTCTGTAGGGTTCCAGAGGGGCTCGTAGGGTTCCATCAAAATCTATAGGGTTCCCTAGGGGCCCATAGAGTCCCGTAGATTTCCGTAGGGACCTGTAGGGTTGTGTAAATGCCCGCAGAAGTCTGTAGGAGTCTGTGGGATTCTGTAAGGTTCCGGAGGGTTCTGCAGGGTTCCGTAGGGACCCGTAGAGTTCCGTAGTGGCTGGTAAAGTTCCGTAGGGCCCTGTGGGGTTCTGTATGGACCTGTAGGGTTCCGTAGGGGCCTGCAGGGTTCCGTAAGTGCCCGCAGGTGTCTGTAGGGTTCCGTAGGGGTCTGTAGGGTTCCGTAGGCACCTGCAGTGTTCTGTAGGAGCCCATAGGGTTTTAGTGAGGTTCCGTTGTGTTGCTAAGGGTCTTGTAGAGTGCTGTCGGGTCCTGGAGTATTCTGTAGGGTTCCAGAGGGCCTCGTAGGGTTCCGTCGAAATCTGAAGGGTTCCCTAGGGGCCCGTAGAGTCCCGTAGATTGCCGTAGGGACCTGTAGGGTTGTGTAAGTGCCCGCAGGGGTTGGTAGGAGCTTGTAGGGTGCCATATGTTTCCGGAGGGTTGTGTAGGGTTCCGTAGGGGCCTGTGGTGTTCCCTAGGGGCCTGTAGAGTCTCGTACAGTTCCGTAGGGTCCTGTAGGTTTCCATAAGCGCCCGCAGAGGTCTGAAGGGGCCCGTACTGTTCCGTAAGGATCCATAGGGTTCCGTAGAGCTTCGTAGGTTCCCTAGAGGCCTCTGGAGTACCGCAGGAGCCAGTAGTGTTCCGTAGGGTCCTCTAGGGTTGAGTAAGTGCCCGCAGGAGTCTGTAGGAATCCGTGGGATTCTGTAAGGTTCTGGAGGGTTCTGCAGGGTTCCGTAGGGGCCCGTAGAGTTCCGTAGTGGCTGGTAAAGTTCCCTAGGGCCCTGTACCGTTCCGTAACTGCCTGCAAGGGTCTTTAGGCTTCCGTAGGGGCTGGTAGGGTTCCATAAAGTTCCGTGGGTTCCTGCAGAGTTCTGCAAGTGCCCGCAAGGGCCTGTAGGGGCCCACAGTGTTTCTGCCAGGTTCCGTAGAGTTCCGTAGGGGCCATATTTTTCTGTAGTGGCTGGTAGTATTCCGTAGGGGTCTGTAGGGTTCCGTAGGCGCCTGCAGTGTTCTGTAGGAGCCCATAGCGTTTTAGTGAGGTTCCGTTGTGTTGCTCAGGGTCTTGTAGAGTGCTGTCGGGTCCTGGAGTATTCTGTAGGGTTCCAGAGGGCCTCGTAGGGTTCCATCGAAATCTGTAGGGTTCCCTAGGGGCCCATAGAGTCCCGTAGATTTCCGTAGGGACCTGTAGGGTTGTGTAAGTGCCCGCAGAAGTCTGTAGGAGTCTGTGGGATTCTGTAAGGTTCCGGAGGGTTCTGCAGGGTTCCGTAGGGACCCGTAGAGTTCCGTAGTGGCTGGTAAAGTTCCGTAGGGCCCTGTGGGGTTCTGTATGGACCTGTAGGGTTCCGTAGGGGCCTGCAGGGTTCCGTAAGTGCCCGCAGGTGTCTGTAGGGTTCCGTAGGGGTCTGTAGGGTTCCGTAGGCACCTGCAGTGTTCTGTAGGAGCCCATAGGGTTTTAGTGAGGTTCCGTTGTGTTGCTAAGGGTCTTGTAGAGTGCTGTCGGGTCCTGGAGTATTCTGTAGGGTTCCAGAGGGCCTCGTAGGGTTCCGTCGAAATCTGAAGGGTTCCCTAGGGGCCCGTAGAGTCCCGTAGATTGCCGTAGGGGCCTGTAGGGTTGTGTAAGTGCCCGCAGGGGTTGGTAGGAGCTTGTAGGGTGCCATATGTTTCCGGAGGGTTGTGTAGGGTTCCGTAGGGGCCTGTGGTGTTCCCTAGGGGCCTGTAGAGTCTCGTACAGTTCCGTAGGGTCCTGTAGGTTTCCATAAGCGCCCGCAGAGGTCTGAAGGGGCCCGTACTGTTCCGTAAGGATCCATAGGGTTCCGTAGAGCTTCGTAGGTTCCCTAGAGGCCTCTGGAGTACCGCAGGAGCCAGTAGTGTTCCGTAGGGTCCTCTAGGGTTGAGTAAGTGCCCGCAGGAGTCTGTAGGAATCCGTGGGATTCTGTAAGGTTCTGGAGGGTTCTGCAGGGTTCCGTAGGGGCCCGTAGAGTTCCGTAGTGGCTGGTAAAGTTCCCTAGGGCCCTGTACCGTTCCGTAACTGCCTGCAAGGGTCTTTAGGCTTCCGTAGGGGCTGGTAGGGTTCCATAAAGTTCCGTGGGTTCCTGCAGAGTTCTGCAAGTGCCCGCAAGGGCCTGTAGGGGCCCACAGTGTTTCTGCCAGGTTCCGTAGAGTTCCGTAGGGGCCATATTTTTCTGTAGTGGCTGGTAGTATTCCGTAGGGGTCTGTAGGGTTCCGTAGGCGCCTGCAGTGTTCTGTAGGAGCCCATAGCGTTTTAGTGAGGTTCCGTTGTGTTGCTCAGGGTCTTGTAGAGTGCTGTCGGGTCCTGGAGTATTCTGTAGGGTTCCAGAGGGGCTCGTAGGGTTCCATCAAAATCTATAGGGTTCCCTAGGGGCCCATAGAGTCCCGTAGATTTCCGTAGGGACCTGTAGGGTTGTGTAAATGCCCGCAGAAGTCTGTAGGAGTCTGTGGGATTCTGTAAGGTTCCGGAGGGTTCTGCAGGGTTCCGTAGGGACCCGTAGAGTTCCGTAGTGGCTGGTAAAGTTCCGTAGGGCCCTGTGGGGTTCTGTATGGACCTGTAGGGTTCCGTAGGGGCCTGCAGGGTTCCGTAAGTGCCCGCAGGTGTCTGTAGGGTTCCGTAGGGGTCTGTAGGGTTCCGTAGGGTTCCGTAGGCACCTGCAGTGTTCTGTAGGCGCCCATAGGGTTTTAGTGAGGTTCCGTTGTGTTGCTAAGGGTCTTGTAGAGTGCTGTCGGGTCCTGGAGTATTCTGTAGGGTTCCAGAGGGCCTCGTAGGGTTCCGTCGAAATCTGAAGGGTTCCCTAGGGGCCCGTAGAGTCCCGTAGATTGCCGTAGGGGCCTGTAGGGTTGTGTAAGTGCCCGCAGGGGTTGGTAGGAGCTTGTAGGGTGCCATATGTTTCCGGAGGGTTGTGTAGGGTTCCGTAGGGGCCTGTGGTGTTCCCTAGGGGCCTGTAGAGTCTCGTACAGTTCCGTAGGGTCCTGTAGGTTTCCATAAGTGCCCGCAGAGGTCTGAAGGGGCCCGTACTGTTCCGTAAGGATCCATAGGGTTCCGTAGAGCTTCGTAGGTTCCCTAGAGGCCTCTGGAGTACCGCAGGAGCCAGTAGTGTTCCGTAGGGTCCTCTAGGGTTGAGTAAGTGCCCGCAGGAGTCTGTAGGAATCCGTGGGATTCTGTAAGGTTCTGGAGGGTTCTGCAGGGTTCCGTAGGGGCCCGTAGAGTTCCGTAGTGGCTGGTAAAGTTCCCTAGGGCCCTGTACCGTTCCGTAACTGCCTGCAAGGGTCTTTAGGCTTCCGTAGGGGCTGGTAGGGTTCCATAAAGTTTTGTGGGTTCCTGCAGAGTTCTGCAAGTGCCCGCAAGGGCCTGTAGGGGCCCACAGTGTTTCTGCCAGGTTCCGTAGAGTTCCGTAGGGGCCATATTTTTCTGTAGTGGCTGGTAGTATTCCGTAGGGGTCTGTAGGGTTCCGTAGGCGCCTGCAGTGTTCTGTAGGAGCCCATAGGGTTTTAGTGAGGTTCCGTTGTGTTGCTAAGGGTCTTGTAGAGTGCTGTCGGGTCCTGGAGTATTCTGTAGGGTTCCAGAGGGGCTCGTAGGGTTCCATCAAAATCTATAGGGTTCCCTAGGGGCCCATAGAGTCCCGTAGATTTCCGTAGGGACCTGTAGGGTTGTGTAAGTGCCCGCAGAAGTCTGTAGGAGTCTGTGGGATTCTGTAAGGTTCCGGAGGGTTCTGCAGGGTTCCGTAGGGACCCGTAGAGTTCCGTAGTGGCTGGTAAAGTTCCGTAGGGCCCTGTGGGGTTCTGTATGGACCTGTAGGGTTCCGTAGGGGCCTGCAGGGTTCCGTAAGTGCCCGCAGGTGTCTGTAGGGTTCCGTAGGGGTCTGTAGGGTTCCGTAGGCACCTGCAGTGTTCTGTAGGAGCCCATAGGGTTTTAGTGAGGTTCCGTTGTGTTGCTAAGGGTCTTGTAGAGTGCTGTCGGGTCCTGGAGTATTCTGTAGGGTTCCAGAGGGCCTCGTAGGGTTCCGTCGAAATCTGAAGGGTTCCCTAGGGGCCCGTAGAGTCCCGTAGATTGCCGTAGGGGCCTGTAGGGTTGTGTAAGTGCCCGCAGGGGTTGGTAGGAGCTTGTAGGGTGCCATATGTTTCCGGAGGGTTGTGTAGGGTTCCGTAGGGGCCTGTGGTGTTCCCTAGGGGCCTGTAGAGTCTCGTACAGTTCCGTAGGGTCCTGTAGGTTTCCATAAGCGCCCGCAGAGGTCTGAAGGGGCCCGTACTGTTCCGTAAGGATCCATAGGGTTCCGTAGAGCTTCGTAGGTTCCCTAGAGGCCTCTGGAGTACCGCAGGAGCCAGTAGTGTTCCGTAGGGTCCTCTAGGGTTGAGTAAGTGCCCGCAGGAGTCTGTAGGAATCCGTGGGATTCTGTAAGGTTCTGGAGGGTTCTGCAGGGTTCCGTAGGGGCCCGTAGAGTTCCGTAGTGGCTGGTAAAGTTCCCTAGGGCCCTGTACCGTTCCGTAACTGCCTGCAAGGGTCTTTAGGCTTCCGTAGGGGCTGGTAGGGTTCCATAAAGTTCCGTGGGTTCCTGCAGAGTTCTGCAAGTGCCCGCAAGGGCCTGTAGGGGCCCACAGTGTTTCTGCCAGGTTCCGTAGAGTTCCGTAGGGGCCATATTTTTCTGTAGTGGCTGGTAGTATTCCGTAGGGGTCTGTAGGGTTCCGTAGGCGCCTGCAGTGTTCTGTAGGAGCCCATAGCGTTTTAGTGAGGTTCCGTTGTGTTGCTCAGGGTCTTGTAGAGTGCTGTCGGGTCCTGGAGTATTCTGTAGGGTTCCAGAGGGCCTCGTAGGGTTCCATCGAAATCTGTAGGGTTCCCTAGGGGCCCATAGAGTCCCGTAGATTTCCGTAGGGACCTGTAGGGTTGTGTAAGTGCCCGCAGAAGTCTGTAGGAGTCTGTGGGATTCTGTAAGGTTCCGGAGGGTTCTGCAGGGTTCCGTAGGGACCCGTAGAGTTCCGTAGTGGCTGGTAAAGTTCCGTAGGGCCCTGTGGGGTTCTGTATGGACCTGTAGGGTTCCGTAGGGGCCTGCAGGGTTCCGTAAGTGCCCGCAGGTGTCTGTAGGGTTCCGTAGGGGTCTGTAGGGTTCCGTAGGCACCTGCAGTGTTCTGTAGGAGCCCATAGGGTTTTAGTGAGGTTCCGTTGTGTTGCTAAGGGTCTTGTAGAGTGCTGTCGGGTCCTGGAGTATTCTGTAGGGTTCCAGAGGGCCTCGTAGGGTTCCGTCGAAATCTGAAGGGTTCCCTAGGGGCCCGTAGAGTCCCGTAGATTGCCGTAGGGACCTGTAGGGTTGTGTAAGTGCCCGCAGGGGTTGGTAGGAGCTTGTAGGGTGCCATATGTTTCCGGAGGGTTGTGTAGGGTTCCGTAGGGGCCTGTGGTGTTCCCTAGGGGCCTGTAGAGTCTCGTACAGTTCCGTAGGGTCCTGTAGGTTTCCATAAGCGCCCGCAGAGGTCTGAAGGGGCCCGTACTGTTCCGTAAGGATCCATAGGGTTCCGTAGAGCTTCGTAGGTTCCCTAGAGGCCTCTGGAGTACCGCAGGAGCCAGTAGTGTTCCGTAGGGTCCTCTAGGGTTGAGTAAGTGCCCGCAGGAGTCTGTAGGAATCCGTGGGATTCTGTAAGGTTCTGGAGGGTTCTGCAGGGTTCCGTAGGGGCCCGTAGAGTTCCGTAGTGGCTGGTAAAGTTCCCTAGGGCCCTGTACCGTTCCGTAACTGCCTGCAAGGGTCTTTAGGCTTCCGTAGGGGCTGGTAGGGTTCCATAAAGTTCCGTGGGTTCCTGCAGAGTTCTGCAAGTGCCCGCAAGGGCCTGTAGGGGCCCACAGTGTTTCTGCCAGGTTCCGTAGAGTTCCGTAGGGGCCATATTTTTCTGTAGTGGCTGGTAGTATTCCGTAGGGGTCTGTAGGGTTCCGTAGGCGCCTGCAGTGTTCTGTAGGAGCCCATAGGGTTTTAGTGAGGTTCCGTTGTGTTGCTCAGGGTCTTGTAGAGTGCTGTCGGGTCCTGGAGTATTCTGTAGGGTTCCAGAGGGGCTCGTAGGGTTCCATCAAAATCTATAGGGTTCCCTAGGGGCCCATAGAGTCCCGTAGATTTCCGTAGGGACCTGTAGGGTTGTGTAAATGCCCGCAGAAGTCTGTAGGAGTCTGTGGGATTCTGTAAGGTTCCGGAGGGTTCTGCAGGGTTCCGTAGGGACCCGTAGAGTTCCGTAGTGGCTGGTAAAGTTCCGTAGGGCCCTGTGGGGTTCTGTATGGACCTGTAGGGTTCCGTAGGGGCCTGCAGGGTTCCGTAAGTGCCCGCAGGTGTCTGTAGGGTTCCGTAGGGGTCTGTAGGGTTCCGTAGGCACCTGCAGTGTTCTGTAGGAGCCCATAGGGTTTTAGTGAGGTTCCGTTGTGTTGCTAAGGGTCTTGTAGAGTGCTGTCGGGTCCTGGAGTATTCTGTAGGGTTCCAGAGGGCCTCGTAGGGTTCCGTCGAAATCTGAAGGGTTCCCTAGGGGCCCGTAGAGTCCCGTAGATTGCCGTAGGGACCTGTAGGGTTGTGTAAGTGCCCGCAGGGGTTGGTAGGAGCTTGTAGGGTGCCATATGTTTCCGGAGGGTTGTGTAGGGTTCCGTAGGGGCCTGTGGTGTTCCCTAGGGGCCTGTAGAGTCTCGTACAGTTCCGTAGGGTCCTGTAGGTTTCCATAAGCGCCCGCAGAGGTCTGAAGGGGCCCGTACTGTTCCGTAAGGATCCATAGGGTTCCGTAGAGCTTCGTAGGTTCCCTAGAGGCCTCTGGAGTACCGCAGGAGCCAGTAGTGTTCCGTAGGGTCCTCTAGGGTTGAGTAAGTGCCCGCAGGAGTCTGTAGGAATCCGTGGGATTCTGTAAGGTTCTGGAGGGTTCTGCAGGGTTCCGTAGGGGCCCGTAGAGTTCCGTAGTGGCTGGTAAAGTTCCCTAGGGCCCTGTACCGTTCCGTAACTGCCTGCAAGGGTCTTTAGGCTTCCGTAGGGGCTGGTAGGGTTCCATAAAGTTCCGTGGGTTCCTGCAGAGTTCTGCAAGTGCCCGCAAGGGCCTGTAGGGGCCCACAGTGTTTCTGCCAGGTTCCGTAGAGTTCCGTAGGGGCCATATTTTTCTGTAGTGGCTGGTAGTATTCCGTAGGGGTCTGTAGGGTTCCGTAGGCGCCTGCAGTGTTCTGTAGGAGCCCATAGCGTTTTAGTGAGGTTCCGTTGTGTTGCTCAGGGTCTTGTAGAGTGCTGTCGGGTCCTGGAGTATTCTGTAGGGTTCCAGAGGGCCTCGTAGGGTTCCATCGAAATCTGTAGGGTTCCCTAGGGGCCCATAGAGTCCCGTAGATTTCCGTAGGGACCTGTAGGGTTGTGTAAGTGCCCGCAGAAGTCTGTAGGAGTCTGTGGGATTCTGTAAGGTTCCGGAGGGTTCTGCAGGGTTCCGTAGGGACCCGTAGAGTTCCGTAGTGGCTGGTAAAGTTCCGTAGGGCCCTGTGGGGTTCTGTATGGACCTGTAGGGTTCCGTAGGGGCCTGCAGGGTTCCGTAAGTGCCCGCAGGTGTCTGTAGGGTTCCGTAGGGGTCTGTAGGGTTCCGTAGGCACCTGCAGTGTTCTGTAGGAGCCCATAGGGTTTTAGTGAGGTTCCGTTGTGTTGCTAAGGGTCTTGTAGAGTGCTGTCGGGTCCTGGAGTATTCTGTAGGGTTCCAGAGGGCCTCGTAGGGTTCCGTCGAAATCTGAAGGGTTCCCTAGGGGCCCGTAGAGTCCCGTAGATTGCCGTAGGGGCCTGTAGGGTTGTGTAAGTGCCCGCAGGGGTTGGTAGGAGCTTGTAGGGTGCCATATGTTTCCGGAGGGTTGTGTAGGGTTCCGTAGGGGCCTGTGGTGTTCCCTAGGGGCCTGTAGAGTCTCGTACAGTTCCGTAGGGTCCTGTAGGTTTCCATAAGCGCCCGCAGAGGTCTGAAGGGGCCCGTACTGTTCCGTAAGGATCCATAGGGTTCCGTAGAGCTTCGTAGGTTCCCTAGAGGCCTCTGGAGTACCGCAGGAGCCAGTAGTGTTCCGTAGGGTCCTCTAGGGTTGAGTAAGTGCCCGCAGGAGTCTGTAGGAATCCGTGGGATTCTGTAAGGTTCTGGAGGGTTCTGCAGGGTTCCGTAGGGGCCCGTAGAGTTCCGTAGTGGCTGGTAAAGTTCCCTAGGGCCCTGTACCGTTCCGTAACTGCCTGCAAGGGTCTTTAGGCTTCCGTAGGGGCTGGTAGGGTTCCATAAAGTTCCGTGGGTTCCTGCAGAGTTCTGCAAGTGCCCGCAAGGGCCTGTAGGGGCCCACAGTGTTTCTGCCAGGTTCCGTAGAGTTCCGTAGGGGCCATATTTTTCTGTAGTGGCTGGTAGTATTCCGTAGGGGTCTGTAGGGTTCCGTAGGCGCCTGCAGTGTTCTGTAGGAGCCCATAGCGTTTTAGTGAGGTTCCGTTGTGTTGCTCAGGGTCTTGTAGAGTGCTGTCGGGTCCTGGAGTATTCTGTAGGGTTCCAGAGGGGCTCGTAGGGTTCCATCAAAATCTATAGGGTTCCCTAGGGGCCCATAGAGTCCCGTAGATTTCCGTAGGGACCTGTAGGGTTGTGTAAATGCCCGCAGAAGTCTGTAGGAGTCTGTGGGATTCTGTAAGGTTCCGGAGGGTTCTGCAGGGTTCCGTAGGGACCCGTAGAGTTCCGTAGTGGCTGGTAAAGTTCCGTAGGGCCCTGTGGGGTTCTGTATGGACCTGTAGGGTTCCGTAGGGGCCTGCAGGGTTCCGTAAGTGCCCGCAGGTGTCTGTAGGGTTCCGTAGGGGTCTGTAGGGTTCCGTAGGCACCTGCAGTGTTCTGTAGGCGCCCATAGGGTTTTAGTGAGGTTCCGTTGTGTTGCTAAGGGTCTTGTAGAGTGCTGTCGGGTCCTGGAGTATTCTGTAGGGTTCCAGAGGGCCTCGTAGGGTTCCGTCGAAATCTGAAGGGTTCCCTAGGGGCCCGTAGAGTCCCGTAGATTGCCGTAGGGACCTGTAGGGTTGTGTAAGTGCCCGCAGGGGTTGGTAGGAGCTTGTAGGGTGCCATATGTTTCCGGAGGGTTGTGTAGGGTTCCGTAGGGGCCTGTGGTGTTCCCTAGGGGCCTGTAGAGTCTCGTACAGTTCCGTAGGGTCCTGTAGGTTTCCATAAGCGCCCGCAGAGGTCTGAAGGGGCCCGTACTGTTCCGTAAGGATCCATAGGGTTCCGTAGAGCTTCGTAGGTTCCCTAGAGGCCTCTGGAGTACCGCAGGAGCCAGTAGTGTTCCGTAGGGTCCTCTAGGGTTGAGTAAGTGCCCGCAGGAGTCTGTAGGAATCCGTGGGATTCTGTAAGGTTCTGGAGGGTTCTGCAGGGTTCCGTAGGGGCCCGTAGAGTTCCGTAGTGGCTGGTAAAGTTCCCTAGGGCCCTGTACCGTTCCGTAACTGCCTGCAAGGGTCTTTAGGCTTCCGTAGGGGCTGGTAGGGTTCCATAAAGTTCCGTGGGTTCCTGCAGAGTTCTGCAAGTGCCCGCAAGGGCCTGTAGGGGCCCACAGTGTTTCTGCCAGGTTCCGTAGAGTTCCGTAGGGGCCATATTTTTCTGTAGTGGCTGGTAGTATTCCGTAGGGGTCTGTAGGGTTCCGTAGGCGCCTGCAGTGTTCTGTAGGAGCCCATAGCGTTTTAGTGAGGTTCCGTTGTGTTGCTCAGGGTCTTGTAGAGTGCTGTCGGGTCCTGGAGTATTCTGTAGGGTTCCAGAGGGCCTCGTAGGGTTCCATCGAAATCTGTAGGGTTCCCTAGGGGCCCATAGAGTCCCGTAGATTTCCGTAGGGACCTGTAGGGTTGTGTAAGTGCCCGCAGAAGTCTGTAGGAGTCTGTGGGATTCTGTAAGGTTCCGGAGGGTTCTGCAGGGTTCCGTAGGGACCCGTAGAGTTCCGTAGTGGCTGGTAAAGTTCCGTAGGGCCCTGTGGGGTTCTGTATGGACCTGTAGGGTTCCGTAGGGGCCTGCAGGGTTCCGTAAGTGCCCGCAGGTGTCTGTAGGGTTCCGTAGGGGTCTGTAGGGTTCCGTAGGCACCTGCAGTGTTCTGTAGGAGCCCATAGGGTTTTAGTGAGGTTCCGTTGTGTTGCTAAGGGTCTTGTAGAGTGCTGTCGGGTCCTGGAGTATTCTGTAGGGTTCCAGAGGGCCTCGTAGGGTTCCGTCGAAATCTGAAGGGTTCCCTAGGGGCCCGTAGAGTCCCGTAGATTGCCGTAGGGACCTGTAGGGTTGTGTAAGTGCCCGCAGGGGTTGGTAGGAGCTTGTAGGGTGCCATATGTTTCCGGAGGGTTGTGTAGGGTTCCGTAGGGGCCTGTGGTGTTCCCTAGGGGCCTGTAGAGTCTCGTACAGTTCCGTAGGGTCCTGTAGGTTTCCATAAGTGCCCGCAGAGGTCTGAAGGGGCCCGTACTGTTCCGTAAGGATCCATAGGGTTCCGTAGAGCTTCGTAGGTTCCCTAGAGGCCTCTGGAGTACCGCAGGAGCCAGTAGTGTTCCGTAGGGTCCTCTAGGGTTGAGTAAGTGCCCGCAGGAGTCTGTAGGAATCCGTGGGATTCTGTAAGGTTCTGGAGGGTTCTGCAGGGTTCCGTAGGGGCCCGTAGAGTTCCGTAGTGGCTGGTAAAGTTCCCTAGGGCCCTGTACCGTTCCGTAACTGCCTGCAAGGGTCTTTAGGCTTCCGTAGGGGCTGGTAGGGTTCCATAAAGTTCCGTGGGTTCCTGCAGAGTTCTGCAAGTGCCCGCAAGGGCCTGTAGGGGCCCACAGTGTTTCTGCCAGGTTCCGTAGAGTTCCGTAGGGGCCATATTTTTCTGTAGTGGCTGGTAGTATTCCGTAGGGGTCTGTAGGGTTCCGTAGGCGCCTGCAGTGTTCTGTAGGAGCCCATAGGGTTTTAGTGAGGTTCCGTTGTGTTGCTCAGGGTCTTGTAGAGTGCTGTCGGGTCCTGGAGTATTCTGTAGGGTTCCAGAGGGGCTCGTAGGGTTCCATCAAAATCTATAGGGTTCCCTAGGGGCCCATAGAGTCCCGTAGATTTCCGTAGGGACCTGTAGGGTTGTGTAAGTGCCCGCAGAAGTCTGTAGGAGTCTGTGGGATTCTGTAAGGTTCCGGAGGGTTCTGCAGGGTTCCGTAGGGACCCGTAGAGTTCCGTAGTGGCTGGTAAAGTTCCGTAGGGCCCTGTGGGGTTCTGTATGGACCTGTAGGGTTCCGTAGGGGCCTGCAGGGTTCCGTAAGTGCCCGCAGGTGTCTGTAGGGTTCCGTAGGGGTCTGTAGGGTTCCGTAGGCACCTGCAGTGTTCTGTAGGCGCCCATAGGGTTTTAGTGAGGTTCCGTTGTGTTGCTAAGGGTCTTGTAGAGTGCTGTCGGGTCCTGGAGTATTCTGTAGGGTTCCAGAGGGCCTCGTAGGGTTCCGTCGAAATCTGAAGGGTTCCCTAGGGGCCCGTAGAGTCCCGTAGATTGCCGTAGGGACCTGTAGGGTTGTGTAAGTGCCCGCAGGGGTTGGTAGGAGCTTGTAGGGTGCCATATGTTTCCGGAGGGTTGTGTAGGGTTCCGTAGGGGCCTGTGGTGTTCCCTAGGGGCCTGTAGAGTCTCGTACAGTTCCGTAGGGTCCTGTAGGTTTCCATAAGCACCCGCAGAGGTCTGAAGGGGCCCGTACTGTTCCGTAAGGATCCATAGGGTTCCGTAGAGCTTCGTAGGTTCCCTAGAGGCCTCTGGAGTACCGCAGGAGCCAGTAGTGTTCCGTAGGGTCCTCTAGGGTTGAGTAAGTGCCCACAGGAGTCTGTAGGAATCCGTGGGATTCTGTAAGGTTCTGGAGGGTTCTGCAGGGTTCCGTAGGGGCCCGTAGAGTTCCGTAGTGGCTGGTAAAGTTCCCTAGGGCCCTGTACCGTTCCGTAACTGCCTGCAAGGGTCTTTAGGCTTCCGTAGGGGCTGGTAGGGTTCCATAAAGTTCCGTGGGTTCCTGCAGAGTTCTGCAAGTGCCCGCAAGGGCCTGTAGGGGCCCACAGTGTTTCTGCCAGGTTCCGTAGAGTTCCGTAGGGGCCATATTTTTCTGTAGTGGCTGGTAGTATTCCGTAGGGGTCTGTAGGGTTCCGTAGGCGCCTGCAGTGTTCTGTAGGAGCCCATAGCGTTTTAGTGAGGTTCCGTTGTGTTGCTCAGGGTCTTGTAGAGTGCTGTCGGGTCCTGGAGTATTCTGTAGGGTTCCAGAGGGCCTCGTAGGGTTCCATCGAAATCTGTAGGGTTCCCTAGGGGCCCATAGAGTCCCGTAGATTTCCGTAGGGACCTGTAGGGTTGTGTAAGTGCCCGCAGAAGTCTGTAGGAGTCTGTGGGATTCTGTAAGGTTCCGGAGGGTTCTGCAGGGTTCCGTAGGGACCCGTAGAGTTCCGTAGTGGCTGGTAAAGTTCCGTAGGGCCCTGTGGGGTTCTGTATGGACCTGTAGGGTTCCGTAGGGGCCTGCAGGGTTCCGTAAGTGCCCGCAGGTGTCTGTAGGGTTCCGTAGGGGTCTGTAGGGTTCCGTAGGCACCTGCAGTGTTCTGTAGGAGCCCATAGGGTTTTAGTGAGGTTCCGTTGTGTTGCTAAGGGTCTTGTAGAGTGCTGTCGGGTCCTGGAGTATTCTGTAGGGTTCCAGAGGGCCTCGTAGGGTTCCGTCGAAATCTGAAGGGTTCCCTAGGGGCCCGTAGAGTCCCGTAGATTGCCGTAGGGACCTGTAGGGTTGTGTAAGTGCCCGCAGGGGTTGGTAGGAGCTTGTAGGGTGCCATATGTTTCCGGAGGGTTGTGTAGGGTTCCGTAGGGGCCTGTGGTGTTCCCTAGGGGCCTGTAGAGTCTCGTACAGTTCCGTAGGGTCCTGTAGGTTTCCATAAGTGCCCGCAGAGGTCTGAAGGGGCCCGTACTGTTCCGTAAGGATCCATAGGGTTCCGTAGAGCTTCGTAGGTTCCCTAGAGGCCTCTGGAGTACCGCAGGAGCCAGTAGTGTTCCGTAGGGTCCTCTAGGGTTGAGTAAGTGCCCGCAGGAGTCTGTAGGAATCCGTGGGATTCTGTAAGGTTCTGGAGGGTTCTGCAGGGTTCCGTAGGGGCCCGTAGAGTTCCGTAGTGGCTGGTAAAGTTCCCTAGGGCCCTGTACCGTTCCGTAACTGCCTGCAAGGGTCTTTAGGCTTCCGTAGGGGCTGGTAGGGTTCCATAAAGTTTTGTGGGTTCCTGCAGAGTTCTGCAAGTGCCCGCAAGGGCCTGTAGGGGCCCACAGTGTTTCTGCCAGGTTCCGTAGAGTTCCGTAGGGGCCATATTTTTCTGTAGTGGCTGGTAGTATTCCGTAGGGGTCTGTAGGGTTCCGTAGGCGCCTGCAGTGTTCTGTAGGAGCCCATAGGGTTTTAGTGAGGTTCCGTTGCGTTGCTAAGGGTCTTGTAGAGTGCTGTTGGGTCCTGGAGTATTCTGTAGGGTTCCAGAGGGGCTCGTAGGGTTCCATCAAAATCTATAGGGTTCCCTAGGGGCCCATAGAGTCCCGTAGATTTCCGTAGGGACCTGTAGGGTTGTGTAAGTGCCCGCAGAAGTCTGTAGGAGTCTGTGGGATTCTGTAAGGTTCCGGAGGGTTCTGCAGGGTTCCGTAGGGACCCGTAGAGTTCCGTAGTGGCTGGTAAAGTTCCGTAGGGCCCTGTGGGGTTCTGTATGGACATGTAGGGTTCCGTAGGGGCCTGCAGGGTTCCGTAAGTGCCCGCAGGTGTCTGTAGGGTTCCGTAGGGGTCTGTAGGGTTCCGTAGGCACCTGCAGTGTTCTGTAGGCGCCCATAGGGTTTTAGTGAGGTTCCGTTGTGTTGCTAAGGGTCTTGTAGAGTGCTGTCGGGTCCTGGAGTATTCTGTAGGGTTCCAGAGGGCCTCGTAGGGTTCCGTCGAAATCTGAAGGGTTCCCTAGGGGCCCGTAGAGTCCCGTAGATTGCCGTAGGGGCCTGTAGGGTTGTGTAAGTGCCCGCAGGGGTTGGTAGGAGCTTGTAGGGTGCCATATGTTTCCGGAGGGTTGTGTAGGGTTCCGTAGGGGCCTGTGGTGTTCCCTAGGGGCCTGTAGAGTCTCGTACAGTTCCGTAGGGTCCTGTAGGTTTCCATAAGCGCCCGCAGAGGTCTGAAGGGGCCCGTACTGTTCCGTAAGGATCCATAGGGTTCCGTAGAGCTTCGTAGGTTCCCTAGAGGCCTCTGGAGTACCGCAGGAGCCAGTAGTGTTCCGTAGGGTCCTCTAGGGTTGAGTAAGTGCCCGCAGGAGTCTGTAGGAATCCGTGGGATTCTGTAAGGTTCTGGAGGGTTCTGCAGGGTTCCGTAGGGGCCCGTAGAGTTCCGTAGTGGCTGGTAAAGTTCCCTAGGGCCCTGTACCGTTCCGTAACTGCCTGCAAGGGTCTTTAGGCTTCCGTAGGGGCTGGTAGGGTTCCATAAAGTTCCGTGGGTTCCTGCAGAGTTCTGCAAGTGCCCGCAAGGGCCTGTAGGGGCCCACAGTGTTTCTGCCAGGTTCCGTAGAGTTCCGTAGGGGCCATATTTTTCTGTAGTGGCTGGTAGTATTCCGTAGGGGTCTGTAGGGTTCCGTAGGCGCCTGCAGTGTTCTGTAGGAGCCCATAGGGTTTTAGTGAGGTTCCGTTGTGTTGCTCAGGGTCTTGTAGAGTGCTGTCGGGTCCTGGAGTATTCTGTAGGGTTCCAGAGGGGCTCGTAGGGTTCCATCAAAATCTATAGGGTTCCCTAGGGGCCCATAGAGTCCCGTAGATTTCCGTAGGGACCTGTAGGGTTGTGTAAGTGCCCGTAGAAGTCTGTAGGAGTCTGTGGGATTCTGTAAGGTTCCGGAGGGTTCTGCAGGGTTCCGTAGGGACCCGTAGAGTTCCGTAGTGGCTGGTAAAGTTCCGTAGGGCCCTGTGGGGTTCTGTATGGACCTGTAGGGTTCCGTAGGGGCCTGCAGGGTTCCGTAAGTGCCCGCAGGTGTCTGTAGGGTTCCGTAGGGGTCTGTAGGGTTCCGTAGGGTTCCGTAGGCACCTGCAGTCTTCTGTAGGCGCCCATAGGGTTTTAGTGAGGTTCCGTTGTGTTGCTAAGGGTCTTGTAGAGTGCTGTCGGGTCCTGGAGTATTCTGTAGGGTTCCAGAGGGCCTCGTAGGGTTCCGTCGAAATCTGAAGGGTTCCCTAGGGGCCCGTAGAGTCCCGTAGATTGCCGTAGGGGCCTGTAGGGTTGTGTAAGTGCCCGCAGGGGTTGGTAGGAGCTTGTAGGGTGCCATATGTTTCCGGAGGGTTGTGTAGGGTTCCGTAGGGGCCTGTGGTGTTCCCTAGGGGCCTGTAGAGTCTCGTACAGTTCCGTAGGGTCCTGTAGGTTTCCATAAGCGCCCGCAGAGGTCTGAAGGGGCCCGTACTGTTCCGTAAGGATCCATAGGGTTCCGTAGAGCTTCGTAGGTTCCCTAGAGGCCTCTGGAGTACCGCAGGAGCCAGTAGTGTTCCGTAGGGTCCTCTAGGGTTGAGTAAGTGCCCGCAGGAGTCTGTAGGAATCCGTGGGATTCTGTAAGGTTCTGGAGGGTTCTGCAGGGTTCCGTAGGGGCCCGTAGAGTTCCGTAGTGGCTGGTAAAGTTCCCTAGGGCCCTGTACCGTTCCGTAACTGCCTGCAAGGGTCTTTAGGCTTCCGTAGGGGCTGGTAGGGTTCCATAAAGTTTTGTGGGTTCCTGCAGAGTTCTGCAAGTGCCCGCAAGGGCCTGTAGGGGCCCACAGTGTTTCTGCCAGGTTCCGTAGAGTTCCGTAGGGGCCATATTTTTCTGTAGTGGCTGGTAGTATTCCGTAGGGGTCTGTAGGGTTCCGTAGGCGCCTGCAGTGTTCTGTAGGAGCCCATAGGGTTTTAGTGAGGTTCCGTTGCGTTGCTAAGGGTCTTGTAGAGTGCTGTCGGGTCCTGGAGTATTCTGTAGGGTTCCAGAGGGGCTCGTAGGGTTCCATCAAAATCTATAGGGTTCCCTAGGGGCCCATAGAGTCCCGTAGATTTCCGTAGGGACCTGTAGGGTTGTGTAAGTGCCCGCAGAAGTCTGTAGGAGTCTGTGGGATTCTGTAAGGTTCCGGAGGGTTCTGCAGGGTTCCGTAGGGACCCGTAGAGTTCCGTAGTGGCTGGTAAAGTTCCGTAGGGCCCTGTGGGGTTCTGTATGGACCTGTAGGGTTCCGTAGGGGCCTGCAGGGTTCCGTAAGTGCCCGCAGGTGTCTGTAGGGTTCCGTAGGGGTCTGTAGGGTTCCGTAGGCACCTGCAGTGTTCTGTAGGAGCCCATAGGGTTTTAGTGAGGTTCCGTTGTGTTGCTAAGGGTCTTGTAGAGTGCTGTCGGGTCCTGGAGTATTCTGTAGGGTTCCAGAGGGCCTCGTAGGGTTCCGTCGAAATCTGAAGGGTTCCCTAGGGGCCCGTAGAGTCCCGTAGATTGCCGTAGGGGCCTGTAGGGTTGTGTAAGTGCCCGCAGGGGTTGGTAGGAGCTTGTAGGGTGCCATATGTTTCCGGAGGGTTGTGTAGGGTTCCGTAGGGGCCTGTGGTGTTCCCTAGGGGCCTGTAGAGTCTCGTACAGTTCCGTAGGGTCCTGTAGGTTTCCATAAGCGCCCGCAGAGGTCTGAAGGGGCCCGTACTGTTCCGTAAGGATCCATAGGGTTCCGTAGAGCTTCGTAGGTTCCCTAGAGGCCTCTGGAGTACCGCAGGAGCCAGTAGTGTTCCGTAGGGTCCTCTAGGGTTGAGTAAGTGCCCGCAGGAGTCTGTAGGAATCCGTGGGATTCTGTAAGGTTCTGGAGGGTTCTGCAGGGTTCCGTAGGGGCCCGTAGAGTTCCGTAGTGGCTGGTAAAGTTCCCTAGGGCCCTGTACCGTTCCGTAACTGCCTGCAAGGGTCTTTAGGCTTCCGTAGGGGCTGGTAGGGTTCCATAAAGTTCCGTGGGTTCCTGCAGAGTTCTGCAAGTGCCCGCAAGGGCCTGTAGGGGCCCACAGTGTTTCTGCCAGGTTCCGTAGAGTTCCGTAGGGGCCATATTTTTCTGTAGTGGCTGGTAGTATTCCGTAGGGGTCTGTAGGGTTCCGTAGGCGCCTGCAGTGTTCTGTAGGAGCCCATAGCGTTTTAGTGAGGTTCCGTTGTGTTGCTCAGGGTCTTGTAGAGTGCTGTCGGGTCCTGGAGTATTCTGTAGGGTTCCAGAGGGCCTCGTAGGGTTCCATCGAAATCTGTAGGGTTCCCTAGGGGCCCATAGAGTCCCGTAGATTTCCGTAGGGACCTGTAGGGTTGTGTAAGTGCCCGCAGAAGTCTGTAGGAGTCTGTGGGATTCTGTAAGGTTCCGGAGGGTTCTGCAGGGTTCCGTAGGGACCCGTAGAGTTCCGTAGTGGCTGGTAAAGTTCCGTAGGGCCCTGTGGGGTTCTGTATGGACCTGTAGGGTTCCGTAGGGGCCTGCAGGGTTCCGTAAGTGCCCGCAGGTGTCTGTAGGGTTCCGTAGGGGTCTGTAGGGTTCCGTAGGCACCTGCAGTGTTCTGTAGGAGCCCATAGGGTTTTAGTGAGGTTCCGTTGTGTTGCTAAGGGTCTTGTAGAGTGCTGTCGGGTCCTGGAGTATTCTGTAGGGTTCCAGAGGGCCTCGTAGGGTTCCGTCGAAATCTGAAGGGTTCCCTAGGGGCCCGTAGAGTCCCGTAGATTGCCGTAGGGGCCTGTAGGGTTGTGTAAGTGCCCGCAGGGGTTGGTAGGAGCTTGTAGGGTGCCATATGTTTCCGGAGGGTTGTGTAGGGTTCCGTAGGGGCCTGTGGTGTTCCCTAGGGGCCTGTAGAGTCTCGTACAGTTCCGTAGGGTCCTGTAGGTTTCCATAAGCGCCCGCAGAGGTCTGAAGGGGCCCGTACTGTTCCGTAAGGATCCATAGGGTTCCGTAGAGCTTCGTAGGTTCCCTAGAGGCCTCTGGAGTACCGCAGGAGCCAGTAGTGTTCCGTAGGGTCCTCTAGGGTTGAGTAAGTGCCCGCAGGAGTCTGTAGGAATCCGTGGGATTCTGTAAGGTTCTGGAGGGTTCTGCAGGGTTCCGTAGGGGCCCGTAGAGTTCCGTAGTGGCTGGTAAAGTTCCCTAGGGCCCTGTACCGTTCCGTAACTGCCTGCAAGGGTCTTTAGGCTTCCGTAGGGGCTGGTAGGGTTCCATAAAGTTCCGTGGGTTCCTGCAGAGTTCTGCAAGTGCCCGCAAGGGCCTGTAGGGGCCCACAGTGTTTCTGCCAGGTTCCGTAGAGTTCCGTAGGGGCCATATTTTTCTGTAGTGGCTGGTAGTATTCCGTAGGGGTCTGTAGGGTTCCGTAGGCGCCTGCAGTGTTCTGTAGGAGCCCATAGGGTTTTAGTGAGGTTCCGTTGTGTTGCTAAGGGTCTTGTAGAGTGCTGTCGGGTCCTGGAGTATTCTGTAGGGTTCCAGAGGGGCTCGTAGGGTTCCATCAAAATCTATAGGGTTCCCTAGGGGCCCATAGAGTCCCGTAGATTTCCGTAGGGACCTGTAGGGTTGTGTAAGTGCCCGTAGAAGTCTGTAGGAGTCTGTGGGATTCTGTAAGGTTCCGGAGGGTTCTGCAGGGTTCCGTAGGGACCCGTAGAGTTCCGTAGTGGCTGGTAAAGTTCCGTAGGGCCCTGTGGGGTTCTGTATGGACCTGTAGGGTTCCGTAGGGGCCTGCAGGGTTCCGTAAGTGCCCGCAGGTGTCTGTAGGGTTCCGTAGGGGTCTGTAGGGTTCCGTAGGCACCTGCAGTGTTCTGTAGGCGCCCATAGGGTTTTAGTGAGGTTCCGTTGTGTTGCTAAGGGTCTTGTAGAGTGCTGTCGGGTCCTGGAGTATTCTGTAGGGTTCCAGAGGGCCTCGTAGGGTTCCGTCGAAATCTGAAGGGTTCCCTAGGGGCCCGTAGAGTCCCGTAGATTGCCGTAGGGGCCTGTAGGGTTGTGTAAGTGCCCGCAGGGGTTGGTAGGAGCTTGTAGGGTGCCATATGTTTCCGGAGGGTTGTGTAGGGTTCCGTAGGGGCCTGTGGTGTTCCCTAGGGGCCTGTAGAGTCTCGTACAGTTCCGTAGGGTCCTGTAGGTTTCCATAAGCGCCCGCAGAGGTCTGAAGGGGCCCGTACTGTTCCGTAAGGATCCATAGGGTTCCGTAGAGCTTCGTAGGTTCCCTAGAGGCCTCTGGAGTACCGCAGGAGCCAGTAGTGTTCCGTAGGGTCCTCTAGGGTTGAGTAAGTGCCCGCAGGAGTCTGTAGGAATCCGTGGGATTCTGTAAGGTTCTGGAGGGTTCTGCAGGGTTCCGTAGGGGCCCGTAGAGTTCCGTAGTGGCTGGTAAAGTTCCCTAGGGCCCTGTACCGTTCCGTAACTGCCTGCAAGGGTCTTTAGGCTTCCGTAGGGGCTGGTAGGGTTCCATAAAGTTCCGTGGGTTCCTGCAGAGTTCTGCAAGTGCCCGCAAGGGCCTGTAGGGGCCCACAGTGTTTCTGCCAGGTTCCGTAGAGTTCCGTAGGGGCCATATTTTTCTGTAGTGGCTGGTAGTATTCCGTAGGGGTCTGTAGGGTTCCGTAGGCGCCTGCAGTGTTCTGTAGGAGCCCATAGCGTTTTAGTGAGGTTCCGTTGTGTTGCTCAGGGTCTTGTAGAGTGCTGTCGGGTCCTGGAGTATTCTGTAGGGTTCCAGAGGGCCTCGTAGGGTTCCATCGAAATCTGTAGGGTTCCCTAGGGGCCCATAGAGTCCCGTAGATTTCCGTAGGGACCTGTAGGGTTGTGTAAGTGCCCGCAGAAGTCTGTAGGAGTCTGTGGGATTCTGTAAGGTTCCGGAGGGTTCTGCAGGGTTCCGTAGGGACCCGTAGAGTTCCGTAGTGGCTGGTAAAGTTCCGTAGGGCCCTGTGGGGTTCTGTATGGACCTGTAGGGTTCCGTAGGGGCCTGCAGGGTTCCGTAAGTGCCCGCAGGTGTCTGTAGGGTTCCGTAGGGGTCTGTAGGGTTCCGTAGGCACCTGCAGTGTTCTGTAGGAGCCCATAGGGTTTTAGTGAGGTTCCGTTGTGTTGCTAAGGGTCTTGTAGAGTGCTGTCGGGTCCTGGAGTATTCTGTAGGGTTCCAGAGGGCCTCATAGGGTTCCGTCGAAATCTGAAGGGTTCCCTAGGGGCCCGTAGAGTCCCGTAGATTGCCGTAGGGACCTGTAGGGTTGTGTAAGTGCCCGCAGGGGTTGGTAGGAGCTTGTAGGGTGCCATATGTTTCCGGAGGGTTGTGTAGGGTTCCGTAGGGGCCTGTGGTGTTCCCTAGGGGCCTGTAGAGTCTCGTACAGTTCCGTAGGGTCCTGTAGGTTTCCATAAGTGCCCGCAGAGGTCTGAAGGGGCCCGTACTGTTCCGTAAGGATCCATAGGGTTCCGTAGAGCTTCGTAGGTTCCCTAGAGGCCTCTGGAGTACCGCAGGAGCCAGTAGTGTTCCGTAGGGTCCTCTAGGGTTGAGTAAGTGCCCGCAGGAGTCTGTAGGAATCCGTGGGATTCTGTAAGGTTCTGGAGGGTTCTGCAGGGTTCCGTAGGGGCCCGTAGAGTTCCGTAGTGGCTGGTAAAGTTCCCTAGGGCCCTGTACCGTTCCGTAACTGCCTGCAAGGGTCTTTAGGCTTCCGTAGGGGCTGGTAGGGTTCCATAAAGTTTTGTGGGTTCCTGCAGAGTTCTGCAAGTGCCCGCAAGGGCCTGTAGGGGCCCACAGTGTTTCTGCCAGGTTCCGTAGAGTTCCGTAGGGGCCATATTTTTCTGTAGTGGCTGGTAGTATTCCGTAGGGGTCTGTAGGGTTCCGTAGGCGCCTGCAGTGTTCTGTAGGAGCCCATAGGGTTTTAGTGAGGTTCCGTTGCGTTGCTAAGGGTCTTGTAGAGTGCTGTTGGGTCCTGGAGTATTCTGTAGGGTTCCAGAGGGGCTCGTAGGGTTCCATCAAAATCTATAGGGTTCCCTAGGGGCCCATAGAGTCCCGTAGATTTCCGTAGGGACCTGTAGGGTTGTGTAAGTGCCCGCAGAAGTCTGTAGGAGTCTGTGGGATTCTGTAAGGTTCCGGAGGGTTCTGCAGGGTTCCGTAGGGACCCGTAGAGTTCCGTAGTGGCTGGTAAAGTTCCGTAGGGCCCTGTGGGGTTCTGTATGGACATGTAGGGTTCCGTAGGGGCCTGCAGGGTTCCGTAAGTGCCCGCAGGTGTCTGTAGGGTTCCGTAGGGGTCTGTAGGGTTCCGTAGGCACCTGCAGTGTTCTGTAGGAGCCCATAGGGTTTTAGTGAGGTTCCGTTGTGTTGCTAAGGGTCTTGTAGAGTGCTGTCGGGTCCTGGAGTATTCTGTAGGGTTCCAGAGGGCCTCGTAGGGTTCCGTCGAAATCTGAAGGGTTCCCTAGGGGCCCGTAGAGTCCCGTAGATTGCCGTAGGGGCCTCTAGGGTTGTGTAAGTGCCCGCAGGGGTTGGTAGGAGCTTGTAGGGTGCCATATGTTTCCGGAGGGTTGTGTAGGGTTCCGTAGGGGCCTGTGGTGTTCCCTAGGGGCCTGTAGAGTCTCGTACAGTTCCGTAGGGTCCTGTAGGTTTCCATAAGCGCCCGCAGAGGTCTGAAGGGGCCCGTACTGTTCCGTAAGGATCCATAGGGTTCCGTAGAGCTTCGTAGGTTCCCTAGAGGCCTCTGGAGTACCGCAGGAGCCAGTAGTGTTCCGTAGGGTCCTCTAGGGTTGAGTAAGTGCCCGCAGGAGTCTGTAGGAATCCGTGGGATTCTGTAAGGTTCTGGAGGGTTCTGCAGGGTTCCGTAGGGGCCCGTAGAGTTCCGTAGTGGCTGGTAAAGTTCCCTAGGGCCCTGTACCGTTCCGTAACTGCCTGCAAGGGTCTTTAGGCTTCCGTAGGGGCTGGTAGGGTTCCATAAAGTTCCGTGGGTTCCTGCAGAGTTCTGCAAGTGCCCGCAAGGGCCTGTAGGGGCCCACAGTGTTTCTGCCAGGTTCCGTAGAGTTCCGTAGGGGCCATATTTTTCTGTAGTGGCTGGTAGTATTCCGTAGGGGTCTGTAGGGTTCCGTAGGCGCCTGCAGTGTTCTGTAGGAGCCCATAGCGTTTTAGTGAGGTTCCGTTGTGTTGCTCAGGGTCTTGTAGAGTGCTGTCGGGTCCTGGAGTATTCTGTAGGGTTCCAGAGGGGCTCGTAGGGTTCCATCAAAATCTATAGGGTTCCCTAGGGGCCCATAGAGTCCCGTAGATTTCCGTAGGGACCTGTAGGGTTGTGTAAGTGCCCGCAGAAGTCTGTAGGAGTCTGTGGGATTCTGTAAGGTTCCGGAGGGTTCTGCAGGGTTCCGTAGGGACCCGTAGAGTTCCGTAGTGGCTGGTAAAGTTCCGTAGGGCCCTGTGGGGTTCTGTATGGACCTGTAGGGTTCCGTAGGGGCCTGCAGGGTTCCGTAAGTGCCCGCAGGTGTCTGTAGGGTTCCGTAGGGGTCTGTAGGGTTCCGTAGGCACCTGCAGTGTTCTGTAGGCGCCCATAGGGTTTTAGTGAGGTTCCGTTGTGTTGCTAAGGGTCTTGTAGAGTGCTGTCGGGTCCTGGAGTATTCTGTAGGGTTCCAGAGGGCCTCGTAGGGTTCCGTCGAAATCTGAAGGGTTCCCTAGGGGCCCGTAGAGTCCCGTAGATTGCCGTAGGGACCTGTAGGGTTGTGTAAGTGCCCGCAGGGGTTGGTAGGAGCTTGTAGGGTGCCATATGTTTCCGGAGGGTTGTGTAGGGTTCCGTAGGGGCCTGTGGTGTTCCCTAGGGGCCTGTAGAGTCTCGTACAGTTCCGTAGGGTCCTGTAGGTTTCCATAAGCACCCGCAGAGGTCTGAAGGGGCCCGTACTGTTCCGTAAGGATCCATAGGGTTCCGTAGAGCTTCGTAGGTTCCCTAGAGGCCTCTGGAGTACCGCAGGAGCCAGTAGTGTTCCGTAGGGTCCTCTAGGGTTGAGTAAGTGCCCACAGGAGTCTGTAGGAATCCGTGGGATTCTGTAAGGTTCTGGAGGGTTCTGCAGGGTTCCGTAGGGGCCCGTAGAGTTCCGTAGTGGCTGGTAAAGTTCCCTAGGGCCCTGTACCGTTCCGTAACTGCCTGCAAGGGTCTTTAGGCTTCCGTAGGGGCTGGTAGGGTTCCATAAAGTTCCGTGGGTTCCTGCAGAGTTCTGCAAGTGCCCGCAAGGGCCTGTAGGGGCCCACAGTGTTTCTGCCAGGTTCCGTAGAGTTCCGTAGGGGCCATATTTTTCTGTAGTGGCTGGTAGTATTCCGTAGGGGTCTGTAGGGTTCCGTAGGCGCCTGCAGTGTTCTGTAGGAGCCCATAGCGTTTTAGTGAGGTTCCGTTGTGTTGCTCAGGGTCTTGTAGAGTGCTGTCGGGTCCTGGAGTATTCTGTAGGGTTCCAGAGGGCCTCGTAGGGTTCCATCGAAATCTGTAGGGTTCCCTAGGGGCCCATAGAGTCCCGTAGATTTCCGTAGGGACCTGTAGGGTTGTGTAAGTGCCCGCAGAAGTCTGTAGGAGTCTGTGGGATTCTGTAAGGTTCCGGAGGGTTCTGCAGGGTTCCGTAGGGACCCGTAGAGTTCCGTAGTGGCTGGTAAAGTTCCGTAGGGCCCTGTGGGGTTCTGTATGGACCTGTAGGGTTCCGTAGGGGCCTGCAGGGTTCCGTAAGTGCCCGCAGGTGTCTGTAGGGTTCCGTAGGGGTCTGTAGGGTTCCGTAGGCACCTGCAGTGTTCTGTAGGAGCCCATAGGGTTTTAGTGAGGTTCCGTTGTGTTGCTAAGGGTCTTGTAGAGTGCTGTCGGGTCCTGGAGTATTCTGTAGGGTTCCAGAGGGCCTCGTAGGGTTCCGTCGAAATCTGAAGGGTTCCCTAGGGGCCCGTAGAGTCCCGTAGATTGCCGTAGGGACCTGTAGGGTTGTGTAAGTGCCCGCAGGGGTTGGTAGGAGCTTGTAGGGTGCCATATGTTTCCGGAGGGTTGTGTAGGGTTCCGTAGGGGCCTGTGGTGTTCCCTAGGGGCCTGTAGAGTCTCGTACAGTTCCGTAGGGTCCTGTAGGTTTCCATAAGTGCCCGCAGAGGTCTGAAGGGGCCCGTACTGTTCCGTAAGGATCCATAGGGTTCCGTAGAGCTTCGTAGGTTCCCTAGAGGCCTCTGGAGTACCGCAGGAGCCAGTAGTGTTCCGTAGGGTCCTCTAGGGTTGAGTAAGTGCCCGCAGGAGTCTGTAGGAATCCGTGGGATTCTGTAAGGTTCTGGAGGGTTCTGCAGGGTTCCGTAGGGGCCCGTAGAGTTCCGTAGTGGCTGGTAAAGTTCCCTAGGGCCCTGTACCGTTCCGTAACTGCCTGCAAGGGTCTTTAGGCTTCCGTAGGGGCTGGTAGGGTTCCATAAAGTTCCGTGGGTTCCTGCAGAGTTCTGCAAGTGCCCGCAAGGGCCTGTAGGGGCCCACAGTGTTTCTGCCAGGTTCCGTAGAGTTCCGTAGGGGCCATATTTTTCTGTAGTGGCTGGTAGTATTCCGTAGGGGTCTGTAGGGTTCCGTAGGCGCCTGCAGTGTTCTGTAGGAGCCCATAGGGTTTTAGTGAGGTTCCGTTGCGTTGCTAAGGGTCTTGTAGAGTGCTGTTGGGTCCTGGAGTATTCTGTAGGGTTCCAGAGGGGCTCGTAGGGTTCCATCAAAATCTATAGGGTTCCCTAGGGGCCCATAGAGTCCCGTAGATTTCCGTAGGGACCTGTAGGGTTGTGTAAGTGCCCGCAGAAGTCTGTAGGAGTCTGTGGGATTCTGTAAGGTTCCGGAGGGTTCTGCAGGGTTCCGTAGGGACCCGTAGAGTTCCGTAGTGGCTGGTAAAGTTCCGTAGGGCCCTGTGGGGTTCTGTATGGACATGTAGGGTTCCGTAGGGGCCTGCAGGGTTCCGTAAGTGCCCGCAGGTGTCTGTAGGGTTCCGTAGGGGTCTGTAGGGTTCCGTAGGCACCTGCAGTGTTCTGTAGGAGCCCATAGGGTTTTAGTGAGGTTCCGTTGTGTTGCTAAGGGTCTTGTAGAGTGCTGTCGGGTCCTGGAGTATTCTGTAGGGTTCCAGAGGGCCTCGTAGGGTTCCGTCGAAATCTGAAGGGTTCCCTAGGGGCCCGTAGAGTCCCGTAGATTGCCGTAGGGGCCTGTAGGGTTGTGTAAGTGCCCGCAGGGGTTGGTAGGAGCTTGTAGGGTGCCATATGTTTCCGGAGGGTTGTGTAGGGTTCCGTAGGGGCCTGTGGTGTTCCCTAGGGGCCTGTAGAGTCTCGTACAGTTCCGTAGGGTCCTGTAGGTTTCCATAAGCGCCCGCAGAGGTCTGAAGGGGCCCGTACTGTTCCGTAAGGATCCATAGGGTTCCGTAGAGCTTCGTAGGTTCCCTAGAGGCCTCTGGAGTACCGCAGGAGCCAGTAGTGTTCCGTAGGGTCCTCTAGGGTTGAGTAAGTGCCCGCAGGAGTCTGTAGGAATCCGTGGGATTCTGTAAGGTTCTGGAGGGTTCTGCAGGGTTCCGTAGGGGCCCGTAGAGTTCCGTAGTGGCTGGTAAAGTTCCCTAGGGCCCTGTACCGTTCCGTAACTGCCTGCAAGGGTCTTTAGGCTTCCGTAGGGGCTGGTAGGGTTCCATAAAGTTCCATGGGTTCCTGCAGAGTTCTGCAAGTGCCCGCAAGGGCCTGTAGGGGCCCACAGTGTTTCTGCCAGGTTCCGTAGAGTTCCGTAGGGGCCATATTTTTCTGTAGTGGCTGGTAGTATTCCGTAGGGGTCTGTAGGGTTCCGTAGGCGCCTGCAGTGTTCTGTAGGAGCCCATAGGGTTTTAGTGAGGTTCCGTTGCGTTGCTAAGGGTCTTGTAGAGTGCTGTTGGGTCCTGGAGTATTCTGTAGGGTTCCAGAGGGGCTCGTAGGGTTCCATCAAAATCTATAGGGTTCCCTAGGGGCCCATAGAGTCCCGTAGATTTCCGTAGGGACCTGTAGGGTTGTGTAAGTGCCCGCAGAAGTCTGTAGGAGTCTGTGGGATTCTGTAAGGTTCCGGAGGGTTCTGCAGGGTTCCGTAGGGACCCGTAGAGTTCCGTAGTGGCTGGTAAAGTTCCGTAGGGCCCTGTGGGGTTCTGTATGGACATGTAGGGTTCCGTAGGGGCCTGCAGGGTTCCGTAAGTGCCCGCAGGTGTCTGTAGGGTTCCGTAGGGGTCTGTAGGGTTCCGTAGGCACCTGCAGTGTTCTGTAGGAGCCCATAGGGTTTTAGTGAGGTTCCGTTGTGTTGCTAAGGGTCTTGTAGAGTGCTGTCGGGTCCTGGAGTATTCTGTAGGGTTCCAGAGGGCCTCGTAGGGTTCCGTCGAAATCTGAAGGGTTCCCTAGGGGCCCGTAGAGTCCCGTAGATTGCCGTAGGGGCCTGTAGGGTTGTGTAAGTGCCCGCAGGGGTTGGTAGGAGCTTGTAGGGTGCCATATGTTTCCGGAGGGTTGTGTAGGGTTCCGTAGGGGCCTGTGGTGTTCCCTAGGGGCCTGTAGAGTCTCGTACAGTTCCGTAGGGTCCTGTAGGTTTCCATAAGCGCCCGCAGAGGTCTGAAGGGGCCCGTACTGTTCCGTAAGGATCCATAGGGTTCCGTAGAGCTTCGTAGGTTCCCTAGAGGCCTCTGGAGTACCGCAGGAGCCAGTAGTGTTCCGTAGGGTCCTCTAGGGTTGAGTAAGTGCCCGCAGGAGTCTGTAGGAATCCGTGGGATTCTGTAAGGTTCTGGAGGGTTCTGCAGGGTTCCGTAGGGGCCCGTAGAGTTCCGTAGTGGCTGGTAAAGTTCCCTAGGGCCCTGTACCGTTCCGTAACTGCCTGCAAGGGTCTTTAGGCTTCCGTAGGGGCTGGTAGGGTTCCATAAAGTTCCGTGGGTTCCTGCAGAGTTCTGCAAGTGCCCGCAAGGGCCTGTAGGGGCCCACAGTGTTTCTGCCAGGTTCCGTAGAGTTCCGTAGGGGCCATATTTTTCTGTAGTGGCTGGTAGTATTCCGTAGGGGTCTGTAGGGTTCCGTAGGCGCCTGCAGTGTTCTGTAGGAGCCCATAGGGTTTTAGTGAGGTTCCGTTGTGTTGCTCAGGGTCTTGTAGAGTGCTGTCGGGTCCTGGAGTATTCTGTAGGGTTCCAGAGGGGCTCGTAGGGTTCCATCAAAATCTATAGGGTTCCCTAGGGGCCCATAGAGTCCCGTAGATTTCCGTAGGGACCTGTAGGGTTGTGTAAGTGCCCGCAGAAGTCTGTAGGAGTCTGTGGGATTCTGTAAGGTTCCGGAGGGTTCTGCAGGGTTCCGTAGGGACCCGTAGAGTTCCGTAGTGGCTGGTAAAGTTCCGTAGGGCCCTGTGGGGTTCTGTATGGACCTGTAGGGTTCCGTAGGGGCCTGCAGGGTTCCGTAAGTGCCCGCAGGTGTCTGTAGGGTTCCGTAGGGGTCTGTAGGGTTCCGTAGGCACCTGCAGTGTTCTGTAGGCGCCCATAGGGTTTTAGTGAGGTTCCGTTGTGTTGCTAAGGGTCTTGTAGAGTGCTGTCGGGTCCTGGAGTATTCTGTAGGGTTCCAGAGGGCCTCGTAGGGTTCCGTCGAAATCTGAAGGGTTCCCTAGGGGCCCGTAGAGTCCCGTAGATTGCCGTAGGGACCTGTAGGGTTGTGTAAGTGCCCGCAGGGGTTGGTAGGAGCTTGTAGGGTGCCATATGTTTCCGGAGGGTTGTGTAGGGTTCCGTAGGGGCCTGTGGTGTTCCCTAGGGGCCTGTAGAGTCTCGTACAGTTCCGTAGGGTCCTGTAGGTTTCCATAAGCGCCCGCAGAGGTCTGAAGGGGCCCGTACTGTTCCGTAAGGATCCATAGGGTTCCGTAGAGCTTCGTAGGTTCCCTAGAGGCCTCTGGAGTACCGCAGGAGCCAGTAGTGTTCCGTAGGGTCCTCTAGGGTTGAGTAAGTGCCCGTAGGAGTCTGTGGGATCCTGTAAGGTTCTGGAGGGTTCTGCAGGGTTCCGTAGGGGCCCGTAGAGTTCCGTAGTGGCTGGTAAAGTTCCCTAGGGCCCTGTACCGTTCCGTAACTGCCTGCAAGGGTCTTTAGGCTTCCGTAGGGGCTGGTAGGGTTCCATAAAGTTCCGTGGGTTCCTGCAGAGTTCTGCAAGTGCCCGCAAGGGCCTGTAGGGGCCCACAGTGTTTCTGCCAGGTTCCGTAGAGTTCCGTAGGGGCCATATTTTTCTGTAGTGGCTGGTAGTATTCCGTAGGGGTCTGTAGGGTTCCGTAGGCGCCTGCAGTGTTCTGTAGGAGCCCATAGGGTTTTAGTGAGGTTCCGTTGCGTTGCTAAGGGTCTTGTAGAGTGCTGTTGGGTCCTGGAGTATTCTGTAGGGTTCCAGAGGGGCTCGTAGGGTTCCATCAAAATCTATAGGGTTCCCTAGGGGCCCATAGAGTCCCGTAGATTTCCGTAGGGACCTGTAGGGTTGTGTAAGTGCCCGCAGAAGTCTGTAGGAGTCTGTGGGATTCTGTAAGGTTCCGGAGGGTTCTGCAGGGTTCCGTAGGGACCCGTAGAGTTCCGTAGTGGCTGGTAAAGTTCCGTAGGGCCCTGTGGGGTTCTGTATGGACATGTAGGGTTCCGTAGGGGCCTGCAGGGTTCCGTAAGTGCCCGCAGGTGTCTGTAGGGTTCCGTAGGGGTCTGTAGGGTTCCGTAGGCACCTGCAGTGTTCTGTAGGAGCCCATAGGGTTTTAGTGAGGTTCCGTTGTGTTGCTAAGGGTCTTGTAGAGTGCTGTCGGGTCCTGGAGTATTCTGTAGGGTTCCAGAGGGCCTCGTAGGGTTCCGTCGAAATCTGAAGGGTTCCCTAGGGGCCCGTAGAGTCCCGTAGATTGCCGTAGGGGCCTGTAGGGTTGTGTAAGTGCCCGCAGGGGTTGGTAGGAGCTTGTAGGGTGCCATATGTTTCCGGAGGGTTGTGTAGGGTTCCGTAGGGGCCTGTGGTGTTCCCTAGGGGCCTGTAGAGTCTCGTACAGTTCCGTAGGGTCCTGTAGGTTTCCATAAGCGCCCGCAGAGGTCTGAAGGGGCCCGTACTGTTCCGTAAGGATCCATAGGGTTCCGTAGAGCTTCGTAGGTTCCCTAGAGGCCTCTGGAGTACCGCAGGAGCCAGTAGTGTTCCGTAGGGTCCTCTAGGGTTGAGTAAGTGCCCGCAGGAGTCTGTAGGAATCCGTGGGATTCTGTAAGGTTCTGGAGGGTTCTGCAGGGTTCCGTAGGGGCCCGTAGAGTTCCGTAGTGGCTGGTAAAGTTCCCTAGGGCCCTGTACCGTTCCGTAACTGCCTGCAAGGGTCTTTAGGCTTCCGTAGGGGCTGGTAGGGTTCCATAAAGTTCCGTGGGTTCCTGCAGAGTTCTGCAAGTGCCCGCAAGGGCCTGTAGGGGCCCACAGTGTTTCTGCCAGGTTCCGTAGAGTTCCGTAGGGGCCATATTTTTCTGTAGTGGCTGGTAGTATTCCGTAGGGGTCTGTAGGGTTCCGTAGGCGCCTGCAGTGTTCTGTAGGAGCCCATAGGGTTTTAGTGAGGTTCCGTTGTGTTGCTCAGGGTCTTGTAGAGTGCTGTCGGGTCCTGGAGTATTCTGTAGGGTTCCAGAGGGGCTCGTAGGGTTCCATCAAAATCTATAGGGTTCCCTAGGGGCCCATAGAGTCCCGTAGATTTCCGTAGGGACCTGTAGGGTTGTGTAAGTGCCCGCAGAAGTCTGTAGGAGTCTGTGGGATTCTGTAAGGTTCCGGAGGGTTCTGCAGGGTTCCGTAGGGACCCATAGAGTTCCGTAGTGGCTGGTAAAGTTCCGTAGGGCCCTGTGGGGTTCTGTATGGACCTGTAGGGTTCCGTAGGGGCCTGCAGGGTTCCGTAAGTGCCCGCAGGTGTCTGTAGGGTTCCGTAGGGGTCTGTAGGGTTCCGTAGGCACCTGCAGTGTTCTGTAGGCGCCCATAGGGTTTTAGTGAGGTTCCGTTGTGTTGCTAAGGGTCTTGTAGAGTGCTGTCGGGTCCTGGAGTATTCTGTAGGGTTCCAGAGGGCCTCGTAGGGTTCCGTCGAAATCTGAAGGGTTCCCTAGGGGCCCGTAGAGTCCCGTAGATTGCCGTAGGGACCTGTAGGGTTGTGTAAGTGCCCGCAGGGGTTGGTAGGAGCTTGTAGGGTGCCATATGTTTCCGGAGGGTTGTGTAGGGTTCCGTAGGGGCCTGTGGTGTTCCCTAGGGGCCTGTAGAGTCTCGTACAGTTCCGTAGGGTCCTGTAGGTTTCCATAAGCGCCCGCAGAGGTCTGAAGGGGCCCGTACTGTTCCGTAAGGATCCATAGGGTTCCGTAGAGCTTCGTAGGTTCCCTAGAGGCCTCTGGAGTACCGCAGGAGCCAGTAGTGTTCCGTAGGGTCCTCTAGGGTTGAGTAAGTGCCCGCAGGAGTCTGTAGGAATCCGTGGGATTCTGTAAGGTTCTGGAGGGTTCTGCAGGGTTCCGTAGGGGCCCGTAGAGTTCCGTAGTGGCTGGTAAAGTTCCCTAGGGCCCTGTACCGTTCCGTAACTGCCTGCAAGGGTCTTTAGGCTTCCGTAGGGGCTGGTAGGGTTCCATAAAGTTCCGTGGGTTCCTGCAGAGTTCTGCAAGTGCCCGCAAGGGCCTGTAGGGGCCCACAGTGTTTCTGCCAGGTTCCGTAGAGTTCCGTAGGGGCCATATTTTTCTGTAGTGGCTGGTAGTATTCCGTAGGGGTCTGTAGGGTTCCGTAGGCGCCTGCAGTGTTCTGTAGGAGCCCATAGGGTTTTAGTGAGGTTCCGTTGTGTTGCTAAGGGTCTTGTAGAGTGCTGTCGGGTCCTGGAGTATTCTGTAGGGTTCCAGAGGGGCTCGTAGGGTTCCATCAAAATCTATAGGGTTCCCTAGGGGCCCATAGAGTCCCGTAGATTTCCGTAGGGACCTGTAGGGTTGTGTAAGTGCCCGCAGAAGTCTGTAGGAGTCTGTGGGATTCTGTAAGGTTCCGGAGGGTTCTGCAGGGTTCCGTAGGGACCCGTAGAGTTCCGTAGTGGCTGGTAAAGTTCCGTAGGGCCCTGTGGGGTTCTGTATGGACCTGTAGGGTTCCGTAGGGGCCTGCAGGGTTCCGTAAGTGCCCGCAGGTGTCTGTAGGGTTCCGTAGGGGTCTGTAGGGTTCCGTAGGCACCTGCAGTGTTCTGTAGGCGCCCATAGGGTTTTAGTGAGGTTCCGTTGTGTTGCTAAGGGTCTTGTAGAGTGCTGTCGGGTCCTGGAGTATTCTGTAGGGTTCCAGAGGGCCTCGTAGGGTTCCGTCGAAATCTGAAGGGTTCCCTAGGGGCCCGTAGAGTCCCGTAGATTGCCGTAGGGACCTGTAGGGTTGTGTAAGTGCCCGCAGGGGTTGGTAGGAGCTTGTAGGGTGCCATATGTTTCCGGAGGGTTGTGTAGGGTTCCGTAGGGGCCTGTGGTGTTCCCTAGGGGCCTGTAGAGTCTCGTACAGTTCCGTAGGGTCCTGTAGGTTTCCATAAGCGCCCGCAGAGGTCTGAAGGGGCCCGTACTGTTCCGTAAGGATCCATAGGGTTCCGTAGAGCTTCGTAGGTTCCCTAGAGGCCTCTGGAGTACCGCAGGAGCCAGTAGTGTTCCGTAGGGTCCTCTAGGGTTGAGTAAGTGCCCGCAGGAGTCTGTAGGAATCCGTGGGATTCTGTAAGGTTCTGGAGGGTTCTGCAGGGTTCCGTAGGGGCCCGTAGAGTTCCGTAGTGGCTGGTAAAGTTCCCTAGGGCCCTGTACCGTTCCGTAACTGCCTGCAAGGGTCTTTAGGCTTCCGTAGGGGCTGGTAGGGTTCCATAAAGTTTTGTGGGTTCCTGCAGAGTTCTGCAAGTGCCCGCAAGGGCCTGTAGGGGCCCACAGTGTTTCTGCCAGGTTCCGTAGAGTTCCGTAGGGGCCATATTTTTCTGTAGTGGCTGGTAGTATTCCGTAGGGGTCTGTAGGGTTCCGTAGGCGCCTGCAGTGTTCTGTAGGAGCCCATAGGGTTTTAGTGAGGTTCCGTTGTGTTGCTAAGGGTCTTGTAGAGTGCTGTTGGGTCCTGGAGTATTCTGTAGGGTTCCAGAGGGGCTCGTAGGGTTCCATCAAAATCTATAGGGTTCCCTAGGGGCCCATAGAGTCCCGTAGATTTCCGTAGGGACCTGTAGGGTTGTGTAAGTGCCCGCAGAAGTCTGTAGGAGTCTGTGGGATTCTGTAAGGTTCCGGAGGGTTCTGCAGGGTTCCGTAGGGACCCGTAGAGTTCCGTAGTGGCTGGTAAAGTTCCGTAGGGCCCTGTGGGGTTCTGTATGGACCTGTAGGGTTCCGTAGGGGCCTGCAGGGTTCCGTAAGTGCCCGCAGGTGTCTGTAGGGTTCCGTAGGGGTCTGTAGGGTTCCGTAGGCACCTGCAGTGTTCTGTAGGCGCCCATAGGGTTTTCGTGAGGTTCCGTTGTGTTGCTAAGGGTCTTGTAGAGTGCTGTCGGGTCCTGGAGTATTCTGTAGGGTTCCAGAGGGCCTCGTAGGGTTCCATCGAAATCTGAAGGGTTCCCTAGGGGCCCGTAGAGTCCCGTAGATTGCCGTAGGGGCCTGTAGGGTTGTGTAAGTGCCTGCAGGGGTTGGTAGGAGCTTGTAGGGTGCCATATGTTTCCGGAGGGTTGTGTAGGGTTCCGTAGGGGCCTGTGGTGTTCCCTAGGGGCCTGTAGAGTCTCGTACAGTTCCGTAGGGTCCTGTAGGTTTCCATAAGCGCCCGCAGAGGTCTGAAGGGGCCCGTACTGTTCCGTAAGGATCCATAGGGTTCCGTAGAGCTTCGTAGGTTCCCTAGAGGCCTCTGGAGTACCGCAGGAGCCAGTAGTGTTCCGTAGGGTCCTCTAGGGTTGAGTAAGTGCCCGCAGGAGTCTGTAGGAATCCGTGGGATTCTGTAAGGTTCTGGAGGGTTCTGCAGGGTTCCGTAGTGGCTGGTAAAGTTCCCTAGGGCCCTGTACCGTTCCGTAACTGCCTGCAAGGGTCTTTAGGCTTCCGTAGGGGCTGGTAGGGTTCCATAAAGTTTTGTGGGTTCCTGCAGAGTTCTGCAAGTGCCCGCAAGGGCCTGTAGGGGCCCACAGTGTTTCTGCCAGGTTCCGTAGAGTTCCGTAGGGGCCATATTTTTCTGTAGTGGCTGGTAGTATTCCGTAGGGGTCTGTAGGGTTCCGTAGGCGCCTGCAGTGTTCTGTAGGAGCCCATAGGGTTTTAGTGAGGTTCCGTTGTGTTGCTAAGGGTCTTGTAGAGTGCTGTCGGGTCCTGGAGTATTCTGTAGGGTTCCAGAGGGGCTCGTAGGGTTCCATCAAAATCTATAGGGTTCCCTAGGGGCCCATAGAGTCCCGTAGATTTCCGTAGGGACCTGTAGGGTTGTGTAAGTGCCCGTAGAAGTCTGTAGGAGTCTGTGGGATTCTGTAAGGTTCCGGAGGGTTCTGCAGGGTTCCGTAGGGACCCGTAGAGTTCCGTAGTGGCTGGTAAAGTTCCGTAGGGCCCTGTGGGGTTCTGTATGGACCTGTAGGGTTCCGTAGGGGCCTGCAGGGTTCCGTAAGTGCCCGCAGGTGTCTGTAGGGTTCCGTAGGGGTCTGTAGGGTTCCGTAGGCACCTGCAGTGTTCTGTAGGCGCCCATAGGGTTTTAGTGAGGTTCCGTTGTGTTGCTAAGGGTCTTGTAGAGTGCTGTCGGGTCCTGGAGTATTCTGTAGGGTTCCAGAGGGCCTCGTAGGGTTCCGTCGAAATCTGAAGGGTTCCCTAGGGGCCCGTAGAGTCCCGTAGATTGCCGTAGGGGCCTGTAGGGTTGTGTAAGTGCCCGCAGGGGTTGGTAGGAGCTTGTAGGGTGCCATATGTTTCCGGAGGGTTGTGTAGGGTTCCGTAGGGGCCTGTGGTGTTCCCTAGGGGCCTGTAGAGTCTCGTACAGTTCCGTAGGGTCCTGTAGGTTTCCATAAGCGCCCGCAGAGGTCTGAAGGGGCCCGTACTGTTCCGTAAGGATCCATAGGGTTCCGTAGAGCTTCGTAGGTTCCCTAGAGGCCTCTGGAGTACCGCAGGAGCCAGTAGTGTTCCGTAGGGTCCTCTAGGGTTGAGTAAGTGCCCGCAGGAGTCTGTAGGAATCCGTGGGATTCTGTAAGGTTCTGGAGGGTTCTGCAGGGTTCCGTAGGGGCCCGTAGAGTTCCGTAGTGGCTGGTAAAGTTCCCTAGGGCCCTGTACCGTTCCGTAACTGCCTGCAAGGGTCTTTAGGCTTCCGTAGGGGCTGGTAGGGTTCCATAAAGTTCCGTGGGTTCCTGCAGAGTTCTGCAAGTGCCCGCAAGGGCCTGTAGGGGCCCACAGTGTTTCTGCCAGGTTCCGTAGAGTTCCGTAGGGGCCATATTTTTCTGTAGTGGCTGGTAGTATTCCGTAGGGGTCTGTAGGGTTCCGTAGGCGCCTGCAGTGTTCTGTAGGAGCCCATAGGGTTTTAGTGAGGTTCCGTTGTGTTGCTCAGGGTCTTGTAGAGTGCTGTCGGGTCCTGGAGTATTCTGTAGGGTTCCAGAGGGGCTCGTAGGGTTCCATCAAAATCTATAGGGTTCCCTAGGGGCCCATAGAGTCCCGTAGATTTCCGTAGGGACCTGTAGGGTTGTGTAAGTGCCCGCAGAAGTCTGTAGGAGTCTGTGGGATTCTGTAAGGTTCCGGAGGGTTCTGCAGGGTTCCGTAGGGACCCGTAGAGTTCCGTAGTGGCTGGTAAAGTTCCGTAGGGCCCTGTGGGGTTCTGTATGGACCTGTAGGGTTCCGTAGGGGCCTGCAGGGTTCCGTAAGTGCCCGCAGGTGTCTGTAGGGTTCCGTAGGGGTCTGTAGGGTTCCGTAGGCACCTGCAGTGTTCTGTAGGCGCCCATAGGGTTTTAGTGAGGTTCCGTTGTGTTGCTAAGGGTCTTGTAGAGTGCTGTCGGGTCCTGGAGTATTCTGTAGGGTTCCAGAGGGCCTCGTAGGGTTCCGTCGAAATCTGAAGGGTTCCCTAGGGGCCCGTAGAGTCCCGTAGATTGCCGTAGGGACCTGTAGGGTTGTGTAAGTGCCCGCAGGGGTTGGTAGGAGCTTGTAGGGTGCCATATGTTTCCGGAGGGTTGTGTAGGGTTCCGTAGGGGCCTGTGGTGTTCCCTAGGGGCCTGTAGAGTCTCGTACAGTTCCGTAGGGTCCTGTAGGTTTCCATAAGCGCCCGCAGAGGTCTGAAGGGGCCCGTACTGTTCCGTAAGGATCCATAGGGTTCCGTAGAGCTTCGTAGGTTCCCTAGAGGCCTCTGGAGTACCGCAGGAGCCAGTAGTGTTCCGTAGGGTCCCCTAGGGTTGAGTAAGTGCCCGCAGGAGTCTGTAGGAATCCGTGGGATTCTGTAAGGTTCTGGAGGGTTCTGCAGGGTTCCGTAGGGGCCCGTAGAGTTCCGTAGTGGCTGGTAAAGTTCCCTAGGGCCCTGTACCGTTCCGTAACTGCCTGCAAGGGTCTTTAGGCTTCCGTAGGGGCTGGTAGGGTTCCATAAAGTTTTGTGGGTTCCTGCAGAGTTCTGCAAGTGCCCGCAAGGGCCTGTAGGGGCCCACAGTGTTTCTGCCAGGTTCCGTAGAGTTCCGTAGGGGCCATATTTTTCTGTAGTGGCTGGTAGTATTCCGTAGGGGTCTGTAGGGTTCCGTAGGCGCCTGCAGTGTTCTGTAGGAGCCCATAGGGTTTTAGTGAGGTTCCGTTGTGTTGCTAAGGGTCTTGTAGAGTGCTGTCGGGTCCTGGAGTATTCTGTAGGGTTCCAGAGGGGCTCGTAGGGTTCCATCAAAATCTATAGGGTTCCCTAGGGGCCCATAGAGTCCCGTAGATTTCCGTAGGGACCTGTAGGGTTGTGTAAGTGCCCGCAGAAGTCTGTAGGAGTCTGTGGGATTCTGTAAGGTTCCGGAGGGTTCTGCAGGGTTCCGTAGGGACCCGTAGAGTTCCGTAGTGGCTGGTAAAGTTCCGTAGGGCCCTGTGGGGTTCTGTATGGACCTGTAGGGTTCCGTAGGGGCCTGCAGGGTTCCGTAAGTGCCCGCAGGTGTCTGTAGGGTTCCGTAGGGGTCTGTAGGGTTCCGTAGGCACCTGCAGTGTTCTGTAGGAGCCCATAGTGTTTTAGTGAGGTTCCGTTGTGTTGCTAAGGGTCTTGTAGAGTGCTGTCGGGTCCTGGAGTATTCTGTAGGGTTCCAGAGGGCCTCGTAGGGTTCCGTCGAAATCTGAAGGGTTCCCTAGGGGCCCGTAGAGTCCCGTAGATTGCCGTAGGGGCCTCTAGGGTTGTGTAAGTGCCCGCAGGGGTTGGTAGGAGCTTGTAGGGTGCCATATGTTTCCGGAGGGTTGTGTAGGGTTCCGTAGGGGCCTGTGGTGTTCCCTAGGGGCCTGTAGAGTCTCGTACAGTTCCGTAGGGTCCTGTAGGTTTCCATAAGCGCCCGCAGAGGTCTGAAGGGGCCCGTACTGTTCCGTAAGGATCCATAGGGTTCCGTAGAGCTTCGTAGGTTCCCTAGAGGCCTCTGGAGTACCGCAGGAGCCAGTAGTGTTCCGTAGGGTCCTCTAGGGTTGAGTAAGTGCCCGCAGGAGTCTGTAGGAATCCGTGGGATTCTGTAAGGTTCTGGAGGGTTCTGCAGGGTTCCGTAGGGGCCCGTAGAGTTCCGTAGTGGCTGGTAAAGTTCCCTAGGGCCCTGTACCGTTCCGTAACTGCCTGCAAGGGTCTTTAGGCTTCCGTAGGGGCTGGTAGGGTTCCATAAAGTTCCGTGGGTTCCTGCAGAGTTCTGCAAGTGCCCGCAAGGGCCTGTAGGGGCCCACAGTGTTTCTGCCAGGTTCCGTAGAGTTCCGTAGGGGCCATATTTTTCTGTAGTGGCTGGTAGTATTCCGTAGGGGTCTGTAGGGTTCCGTAGGCGCCTGCAGTGTTCTGTAGGAGCCCATAGGGTTTTAGTGAGGTTCCGTTGTGTTGCTCAGGGTCTTGTAGAGTGCTGTCGGGTCCTGGAGTATTCTGTAGGGTTCCAGAGGGGCTCGTAGGGTTCCATCAAAATCTATAGGGTTCCCTAGGGGCCCATAGAGTCCCGTAGATTTCCGTAGGGACCTGTAGGGTTGTGTAAGTGCCCGCAGAAGTCTGTAGGAGTCTGTGGGATTCTGTAAGGTTCCGGAGGGTTCTGCAGGGTTCCGTAGGGACCCGTAGAGTTCCGTAGTGGCTGGTAAAGTTCCGTAGGGCCCTGTGGGGTTCTGTATGGACCTGTAGGGTTCCGTAGGGGCCTGCAGGGTTCCGTAAGTGCCCGCAGGTGTCTGTAGGGTTCCGTAGGGGTCTGTAGGGTTCCGTAGGCACCTGCAGTGTTCTGTAGGAGCCCATAGGGTTTTAGTGAGGTTCCGTTGTGTTGCTAAGGGTCTTGTAGAGTGCTGTCGGGTCCTGGAGTATTCTGTAGGGTTCCAGAGGGCCTCGTAGGGTTCCGTCGAAATCTGAAGGGTTCCCTAGGGGCCCGTAGAGTCCCGTAGATTGCCGTAGGGACCTGTAGGGTTGTGTAAGTGCCCGCAGGGGTTGGTAGGAGCTTGTAGGGTGCCATATGTTTCCGGAGGGTTGTGTAGGGTTCCGTAGGGGCCTGTGGTGTTCCCTAGGGGCCTGTAGAGTCTCGTACAGTTCCGTAGGGTCCTGTAGGTTTCCATAAGTGCCCGCAGAGGTCTGAAGGGGCCCGTACTGTTCCGTAAGGATCCATAGGGTTCCGTAGAGCTTCGTAGGTTCCCTAGAGGCCTCTGGAGTACCGCAGGAGCCAGTAGTGTTCCGTAGGGTCCTCTAGGGTTGAGTAAGTGCCCGCAGGAGTCTGTAGGAATCCGTGGGATTCTGTAAGGTTCTGGAGGGTTCTGCAGGGTTCCGTAGGGGCCCGTAGAGTTCCGTAGTGGCTGGTAAAGTTCCCTAGGGCCCTGTACCGTTCCGTAACTGCCTGCAAGGGTCTTTAGGCTTCCGTAGGGGCTGGTAGGGTTCCATAAAGTTCCGTGGGTTCCTGCAGAGTTCTGCAAGTGCCCGCAAGGGCCTGTAGGGGCCCACAGTGTTTCTGCCAGGTTCCGTAGAGTTCCGTAGGGGCCATATTTTTCTGTAGTGGCTGGTAGTATTCCGTAGGGGTCTGTAGGGTTCCGTAGGCGCCTGCAGTGTTCTGTAGGAGCCCATAGGGTTTTAGTGAGGTTCCGTTGCGTTGCTAAGGGTCTTGTAGAGTGCTGTTGGGTCCTGGAGTATTCTGTAGGGTTCCAGAGGGGCTCGTAGGGTTCCATCAAAATCTATAGGGTTCCCTAGGGGCCCATAGAGTCCCGTAGATTTCCGTAGGGACCTGTAGGGTTGTGTAAGTGCCCGCAGAAGTCTGTAGGAGTCTGTGGGATTCTGTAAGGTTCCGGAGGGTTCTGCAGGGTTCCGTAGGGACCCGTAGAGTTCCGTAGTGGCTGGTAAAGTTCCGTAGGGCCCTGTGGGGTTCTGTATGGACATGTAGGGTTCCGTAGGGGCCTGCAGGGTTCCGTAAGTGCCCGCAGGTGTCTGTAGGGTTCCGTAGGGGTCTGTAGGGTTCCGTAGGCACCTGCAGTGTTCTGTAGGAGCCCATAGGGTTTTAGTGAGGTTCCGTTGTGTTGCTAAGGGTCTTGTAGAGTGCTGTCGGGTCCTGGAGTATTCTGTAGGGTTCCAGAGGGCCTCGTAGGGTTCCGTCGAAATCTGAAGGGTTCCCTAGGGGCCCGTAGAGTCCCGTAGATTGCCGTAGGGGCCTCTAGGGTTGTGTAAGTGCCCGCAGGGGTTGGTAGGAGCTTGTAGGGTGCCATATGTTTCCGGAGGGTTGTGTAGGGTTCCGTAGGGGCCTGTGGTGTTCCCTAGGGGCCTGTAGAGTCTCGTACAGTTCCGTAGGGTCCTGTAGGTTTCCATAAGCGCCCGCAGAGGTCTGAAGGGGCCCGTACTGTTCCGTAAGGATCCATAGGGTTCCGTAGAGCTTCGTAGGTTCCCTAGAGGCCTCTGGAGTACCGCAGGAGCCAGTAGTGTTCCGTAGGGTCCTCTAGGGTTGAGTAAGTGCCCGCAGGAGTCTGTAGGAATCCGTGGGATTCTGTAAGGTTCTGGAGGGTTCTGCAGGGTTCCGTAGGGGCCCGTAGAGTTCCGTAGTGGCTGGTAAAGTTCCCTAGGGCCCTGTACCGTTCCGTAACTGCCTGCAAGGGTCTTTAGGCTTCCGTAGGGGCTGGTAGGGTTCCATAAAGTTCCGTGGGTTCCTGCAGAGTTCTGCAAGTGCCCGCAAGGGCCTGTAGGGGCCCACAGTGTTTCTGCCAGGTTCCGTAGAGTTCCGTAGGGGCCATATTTTTCTGTAGTGGCTGGTAGTATTCCGTAGGGGTCTGTAGGGTTCCGTAGGCGCCTGCAGTGTTCTGTAGGAGCCCATAGGGTTTTAGTGAGGTTCCGTTGTGTTGCTCAGGGTCTTGTAGAGTGCTGTCGGGTCCTGGAGTATTCTGTAGGGTTCCAGAGGGGCTCGTAGGGTTCCATCAAAATCTATAGGGTTCCCTAGGGGCCCATAGAGTCCCGTAGATTTCCGTAGGGACCTGTAGGGTTGTGTAAGTGCCCGTAGAAGTCTGTAGGAGTCTGTGGGATTCTGTAAGGTTCCGGAGGGTTCTGCAGGGTTCCGTAGGGACCCGTAGAGTTCCGTAGTGGCTGGTAAAGTTCCGTAGGGCCCTGTGGGGTTCTGTATGGACCTGTAGGGTTCCGTAGGGGCCTGCAGGGTTCCGTAAGTGCCCGCAGGTGTCTGTAGGGTTCCGTAGGGGTCTGTAGGGTTCCGTAGGCACCTGCAGTGTTCTGTAGGCGCCCATAGGGTTTTAGTGAGGTTCCGTTGTGTTGCTAAGGGTCTTGTAGAGTGCTGTCGGGTCCTGGAGTATTCTGTAGGGTTCCAGAGGGCCTCGTAGGGTTCCGTCGAAATCTGAAGGGTTCCCTAGGGGCCCGTAGAGTCCCGTAGATTGCCGTAGGGGCCTGTAGGGTTGTGTAAGTGCCCGCAGGGGTTGGTAGGAGCTTGTAGGGTGCCATATGTTTCCGGAGGGTTGTGTAGGGTTCCGTAGGGGCCTGTGGTGTTCCCTAGGGGCCTGTAGAGTCTCGTACAGTTCCGTAGGGTCCTGTAGGTTTCCATAAGCGCCCGCAGAGGTCTGAAGGGGCCCGTACTGTTCCGTAAGGATCCATAGGGTTCCGTAGAGCTTCGTAGGTTCCCTAGAGGCCTCTGGAGTACCGCAGGAGCCAGTAGTGTTCCGTAGGGTCCTCTAGGGTTGAGTAAGTGCCCGCAGGAGTCTGTAGGAATCCGTGGGATTCTGTAAGGTTCTGGAGGGTTCTGCAGGGTTCCGTAGGGGCCCGTAGAGTTCCGTAGTGGCTGGTAAAGTTCCCTAGGGCCCTGTACCGTTCCGTAACTGCCTGCAAGGGTCTTTAGGCTTCCGTAGGGGCTGGTAGGGTTCCATAAAGTTCCGTGGGTTCCTGCAGAGTTCTGCAAGTGCCCGCAAGGGCCTGTAGGGGCCCACAGTGTTTCTGCCAGGTTCCGTAGAGTTCCGTAGGGGCCATATTTTTCTGTAGTGGCTGGTAGTATTCCGTAGGGGTCTGTAGGGTTCCGTAGGCGCCTGCAGTGTTCTGTAGGAGCCCATAGGGTTTTAGTGAGGTTCCGTTGTGTTGCTCAGGGTCTTGTAGAGTGCTGTCGGGTCCTGGAGTATTCTGTAGGGTTCCAGAGGGGCTCGTAGGGTTCCATCAAAATCTATAGGGTTCCCTAGGGGCCCATAGAGTCCCGTAGATTTCCGTAGGGACCTGTAGGGTTGTGTAAGTGCCCGCAGAAGTCTGTAGGAGTCTGTGGGATTCTGTAAGGTTCCGGAGGGTTCTGCAGGGTTCCGTAGGGACCCGTAGAGTTCCGTAGTGGCTGGTAAAGTTCCGTAGGGCCCTGTGGGGTTCTGTATGGACCTGTAGGGTTCCGTAGGGGCCTGCAGGGTTCCGTAAGTGCCCGCAGGTGTCTGTAGGGTTCCGTAGGGGTCTGTAGGGTTCCGTAGGCACCTGCAGTGTTCTGTAGGCGCCCATAGGGTTTTAGTGAGGTTCCGTTGTGTTGCTAAGGGTCTTGTAGAGTGCTGTCGGGTCCTGGAGTATTCTGTAGGGTTCCAGAGGGCCTCGTAGGGTTCCGTCGAAATCTGAAGGGTTCCCTAGGGGCCCGTAGAGTCCCGTAGATTGCCGTAGGGACCTGTAGGGTTGTGTAAGTGCCCGCAGGGGTTGGTAGGAGCTTGTAGGGTGCCATATGTTTCCGGAGGGTTGTGTAGGGTTCCGTAGGGGCCTGTGGTGTTCCCTAGGGGCCTGTAGAGTCTCGTACAGTTCCGTAGGGTCCTGTAGGTTTCCATAAGCGCCCGCAGAGGTCTGAAGGGGCCCGTACTGTTCCGTAAGGATCCATAGGGTTCCGTAGAGCTTCGTAGGTTCCCTAGAGGCCTCTGGAGTACCGCAGGAGCCAGTAGTGTTCCGTAGGGTCCCCTAGGGTTGAGTAAGTGCCCGCAGGAGTCTGTAGGAATCCGTGGGATTCTGTAAGGTTCTGGAGGGTTCTGCAGGGTTCCGTAGGGGCCCGTAGAGTTCCGTAGTGGCTGGTAAAGTTCCCTAGGGCCCTGTACCGTTCCGTAACTGCCTGCAAGGGTCTTTAGGCTTCCGTAGGGGCTGGTAGGGTTCCATAAAGTTCCGTGGGTTCCTGCAGAGTTCTGCAAGTGCCCGCAAGGGCCTGTAGGGGCCCACAGTGTTTCTGCCAGGTTCCGTAGAGTTCCGTAGGGGCCATATTTTTCTGTAGTGGCTGGTAGTATTCCGTAGGGGTCTGTAGGGTTCCGTAGGCGCCTGCAGTGTTCTGTAGGAGCCCATAGGGTTTTAGTGAGGTTCCGTTGTGTTGCTAAGGGTCTTGTAGAGTGCTGTCGGGTCCTGGAGTATTCTGTAGGGTTCCAGAGGGGCTCGTAGGGTTCCATCAAAATCTATAGGGTTCCCTAGGGGCCCATAGAGTCCCGTAGATTTCCGTAGGGACCTGTAGGGTTGTGTAAGTGCCCGCAGAAGTCTGTAGGAGTCTGTGGGATTCTGTAAGGTTCCGGAGGGTTCTGCAGGGTTCCGTAGGGACCCGTAGAGTTCCGTAGTGGCTGGTAAAGTTCCGTAGGGCCCTGTGGGGTTCTGTATGGACCTGTAGGGTTCCGTAGGGGCCTGCAGGGTTCCGTAAGTGCCCGCAGGTGTCTGTAGGGTTCCGTAGGGGTCTGTAGGGTTCCGTAGGCACCTGCAGTGTTCTGTAGGAGCCCATAGTGTTTTAGTGAGGTTCCGTTGTGTTGCTAAGGGTCTTGTAGAGTGCTGTCGGGTCCTGGAGTATTCTGTAGGGTTCCAGAGGGCCTCGTAGGGTTCCGTCGAAATCTGAAGGGTTCCCTAGGGGCCCGTAGAGTCCCGTAGATTGCCGTAGGGGCCTCTAGGGTTGTGTAAGTGCCCGCAGGGGTTGGTAGGAGCTTGTAGGGTGCCATATGTTTCCGGAGGGTTGTGTAGGGTTCCGTAGGGGCCTGTGGTGTTCCCTAGGGGCCTGTAGAGTCTCGTACAGTTCCGTAGGGTCCTGTAGGTTTCCATAAGCGCCCGCAGAGGTCTGAAGGGGCCCGTACTGTTCCGTAAGGATCCATAGGGTTCCGTAGAGCTTCGTAGGTTCCCTAGAGGCCTCTGGAGTACCGCAGGAGCCAGTAGTGTTCCGTAGGGTCCTCTAGGGTTGAGTAAGTGCCCGCAGGAGTCTGTAGGAATCCGTGGGATTCTGTAAGGTTCTGGAGGGTTCTGCAGGGTTCCGTAGGGGCCCGTAGAGTTCCGTAGTGGCTGGTAAAGTTCCCTAGGGCCCTGTACCGTTCCGTAACTGCCTGCAAGGGTCTTTAGGCTTCCGTAGGGGCTGGTAGGGTTCCATAAAGTTCCGTGGGTTCCTGCAGAGTTCTGCAAGTGCCCGCAAGGGCCTGTAGGGGCCCACAGTGTTTCTGCCAGGTTCCGTAGAGTTCCGTAGGGGCCATATTTTTCTGTAGTGGCTGGTAGTATTCCGTAGGGGTCTGTAGGGTTCCGTAGGCGCCTGCAGTGTTCTGTAGGAGCCCATAGGGTTTTAGTGAGGTTCCGTTGTGTTGCTCAGGGTCTTGTAGAGTGCTGTCGGGTCCTGGAGTATTCTGTAGGGTTCCAGAGGGGCTCGTAGGGTTCCATCAAAATCTATAGGGTTCCCTAGGGGCCCATAGAGTCCCGTAGATTTCCGTAGGGACCTGTAGGGTTGTGTAAGTGCCCGCAGAAGTCTGTAGGAGTCTGTGGGATTCTGTAAGGTTCCGGAGGGTTCTGCAGGGTTCCGTAGGGACCCGTAGAGTTCCGTAGTGGCTGGTAAAGTTCCGTAGGGCCCTGTGGGGTTCTGTATGGACCTGTAGGGTTCCGTAGGGGCCTGCAGGGTTCCGTAAGTGCCCGCAGGTGTCTGTAGGGTTCCGTAGGGGTCTGTAGGGTTCCGTAGGCACCTGCAGTGTTCTGTAGGAGCCCATAGGGTTTTAGTGAGGTTCCGTTGTGTTGCTAAGGGTCTTGTAGAGTGCTGTCGGGTCCTGGAGTATTCTGTAGGGTTCCAGAGGGCCTCGTAGGGTTCCGTCGAAATCTGAAGGGTTCCCTAGGGGCCCGTAGAGTCCCGTAGATTGCCGTAGGGACCTGTAGGGTTGTGTAAGTGCCCGCAGGGGTTGGTAGGAGCTTGTAGGGTGCCATATGTTTCCGGAGGGTTGTGTAGGGTTCCGTAGGGGCCTGTGGTGTTCCCTAGGGGCCTGTAGAGTCTCGTACAGTTCCGTAGGGTCCTGTAGGTTTCCATAAGTGCCCGCAGAGGTCTGAAGGGGCCCGTACTGTTCCGTAAGGATCCATAGGGTTCCGTAGAGCTTCGTAGGTTCCCTAGAGGCCTCTGGAGTACCGCAGGAGCCAGTAGTGTTCCGTAGGGTCCTCTAGGGTTGAGTAAGTGCCCGCAGGAGTCTGTAGGAATCCGTGGGATTCTGTAAGGTTCTGGAGGGTTCTGCAGGGTTCCGTAGGGGCCCGTAGAGTTCCGTAGTGGCTGGTAAAGTTCCCTAGGGCCCTGTACCGTTCCGTAACTGCCTGCAAGGGTCTTTAGGCTTCCGTAGGGGCTGGTAGGGTTCCATAAAGTTCCGTGGGTTCCTGCAGAGTTCTGCAAGTGCCCGCAAGGGCCTGTAGGGGCCCACAGTGTTTCTGCCAGGTTCCGTAGAGTTCCGTAGGGGCCATATTTTTCTGTAGTGGCTGGTAGTATTCCGTAGGGGTCTGTAGGGTTCCGTAGGCGCCTGCAGTGTTCTGTAGGAGCCCATAGGGTTTTAGTGAGGTTCCGTTGCGTTGCTAAGGGTCTTGTAGAGTGCTGTTGGGTCCTGGAGTATTCTGTAGGGTTCCAGAGGGGCTCGTAGGGTTCCATCAAAATCTATAGGGTTCCCTAGGGGCCCATAGAGTCCCGTAGATTTCCGTAGGGACCTGTAGGGTTGTGTAAGTGCCCGCAGAAGTCTGTAGGAGTCTGTGGGATTCTGTAAGGTTCCGGAGGGTTCTGCAGGGTTCCGTAGGGACCCGTAGAGTTCCGTAGTGGCTGGTAAAGTTCCGTAGGGCCCTGTGGGGTTCTGTATGGACATGTAGGGTTCCGTAGGGGCCTGCAGGGTTCCGTAAGTGCCCGCAGGTGTCTGTAGGGTTCCGTAGGGGTCTGTAGGGTTCCGTAGGCACCTGCAGTGTTCTGTAGGAGCCCATAGGGTTTTAGTGAGGTTCCGTTGTGTTGCTAAGGGTCTTGTAGAGTGCTGTCGGGTCCTGGAGTATTCTGTAGGGTTCCAGAGGGCCTCGTAGGGTTCCGTCGAAATCTGAAGGGTTCCCTAGGGGCCCGTAGAGTCCCGTAGATTGCCGTAGGGGCCTCTAGGGTTGTGTAAGTGCCCGCAGGGGTTGGTAGGAGCTTGTAGGGTGCCATATGTTTCCGGAGGGTTGTGTAGGGTTCCGTAGGGGCCTGTGGTGTTCCCTAGGGGCCTGTAGAGTCTCGTACAGTTCCGTAGGGTCCTGTAGGTTTCCATAAGCGCCCGCAGAGGTCTGAAGGGGCCCGTACTGTTCCGTAAGGATCCATAGGGTTCCGTAGAGCTTCGTAGGTTCCCTAGAGGCCTCTGGAGTACCGCAGGAGCCAGTAGTGTTCCGTAGGGTCCTCTAGGGTTGAGTAAGTGCCCGCAGGAGTCTGTAGGAATCCGTGGGATTCTGTAAGGTTCTGGAGGGTTCTGCAGGGTTCCGTAGGGGCCCGTAGAGTTCCGTAGTGGCTGGTAAAGTTCCCTAGGGCCCTGTACCGTTCCGTAACTGCCTGCAAGGGTCTTTAGGCTTCCGTAGGGGCTGGTAGGGTTCCATAAAGTTCCGTGGGTTCCTGCAGAGTTCTGCAAGTGCCCGCAAGGGCCTGTAGGGGCCCACAGTGTTTCTGCCAGGTTCCGTAGAGTTCCGTAGGGGCCATATTTTTCTGTAGTGGCTGGTAGTATTCCGTAGGGGTCTGTAGGGTTCCGTAGGCGCCTGCAGTGTTCTGTAGGAGCCCATAGGGTTTTAGTGAGGTTCCGTTGTGTTGCTCAGGGTCTTGTAGAGTGCTGTTGGGTCCTGGAGTATTCTGTAGGGTTCCAGAGGGGCTCGTAGGGTTCCATCAAAATCTATAGGGTTCCCTAGGGGCCCATAGAGTCCCGTAGATTTCCGTAGGGACCTGTAGGGTTGTGTAAGTGCCCGCAGAAGTCTGTAGGAGTCTGTGGGATTCTGTAAGGTTCCGGAGGGTTCTGCAGGGTTCCGTAGGGACCCGTAGAGTTCCGTAGTGGCTGGTAAAGTTCCGTAGGGCCCTGTGGGGTTCTGTATGGACATGTAGGGTTCCGTAGGGGCCTGCAGGGTTCCGTAAGTGCCCGCAGGTGTCTGTAGGGTTCCGTAGGGGTCTGTAGGGTTCCGTAGGCACCTGCAGTGTTCTGTAGGAGCCCATAGGGTTTTAGTGAGGTTCCGTTGTGTTGCTAAGGGTCTTGTAGAGTGCTGTCGGGTCCTGGAGTATTCTGTAGGGTTCCAGAGGGCCTCGTAGGGTTCCGTCGAAATCTGAAGGGTTCCCTAGGGGCCCGTAGAGTCCCGTAGATTGCCGTAGGGGCCTGTAGGGTTGTGTAAGTGCCCGCAGGGGTTGGTAGGAGCTTGTAGGGTGCCATATGTTTCCGGAGGGTTGTGTAGGGTTCCGTAGGGGCCTGTGGTGTTCCCTAGGGGCCTGTAGAGTCTCGTACAGTTCCGTAGGGTCCTGTAGGTTTCCATAAGCGCCCGCAGAGGTCTGAAGGGGCCCGTACTGTTCCGTAAGGATCCATAGGGTTCCGTAGAGCTTCGTAGGTTCCCTAGAGGCCTCTGGAGTACCGCAGGAGCCAGTAGTGTTCCGTAGGGTCCTCTAGGGTTGAGTAAGTGCCCGCAGGAGTCTGTAGGAATCCGTGGGATTCTGTAAGGTTCTGGAGGGTTCTGCAGGGTTCCGTAGGGGCCCGTAGAGTTCCGTAGTGGCTGGTAAAGTTCCCTAGGGCCCTGTACCGTTCCGTAACTGCCTGCAAGGGTCTTTAGGCTTCCGTAGGGGCTGGTAGGGTTCCATAAAGTTCCGTGGGTTCCTGCAGAGTTCTGCAAGTGCCCGCAAGGGCCTGTAGGGGCCCACAGTGTTTCTGCCAGGTTCCGTAGAGTTCCGTAGGGGCCATATTTTTCTGTAGTGGCTGGTAGTATTCCGTAGGGGTCTGTAGGGTTCCGTAGGCGCCTGCAGTGTTCTGTAGGAGCCCATAGGGTTTTAGTGAGGTTCCGTTGTGTTGCTAAGGGTCTTGTAGAGTGCTGTCGGGTCCTGGAGTATTCTGTAGGGTTCCAGAGGGGCTCGTAGGGTTCCATCAAAATCTATAGGGTTCCCTAGGGGCCCATAGAGTCCCGTAGATTTCCGTAGGGACCTGTAGGGTTGTGTAAGTGCCCGCAGAAGTCTGTAGGAGTCTGTGGGATTCTGTAAGGTTCCGGAGGGTTCTGCAGGGTTCCGTAGGGACCCGTAGAGTTCCGTAGTGGCTGGTAAAGTTCCGTAGGGCCCTGTGGGGTTCTGTATGGACCTGTAGGGTTCCGTAGGGGCCTGCAGGGTTCCGTAAGTGCCCGCAGGTGTCTGTAGGGTTCCGTAGGGGTCTGTAGGGTTCCGTAGGCACCTGCAGTGTTCTGTAGGCGCCCATAGGGTTTTAGTGAGGTTCCGTTGTGTTGCTAAGGGTCTTGTAGAGTGCTGTCGGGTCCTGGAGTATTCTGTAGGGTTCCAGAGGGCCTCGTAGGGTTCCGTCGAAATCTGAAGGGTTCCCTAGGGGCCCGTAGAGTCCCGTAGATTGCCGTAGGGACCTGTAGGGTTGTGTAAGTGCCCGCAGGGGTTGGTAGGAGCTTGTAGGGTGCCATATGTTTCCGGAGGGTTGTGTAGGGTTCCGTAGGGGCCTGTGGTGTTCCCTAGGGGCCTGTAGAGTCTCGTACAGTTCCGTAGGGTCCTGTAGGTTTCCATAAGCGCCCGCAGAGGTCTGAAGGGGCCCGTACTGTTCCGTAAGGATCCATAGGGTTCCGTAGAGCTTCGTAGGTTCCCTAGAGGCCTCTGGAGTACCGCAGGAGCCAGTAGTGTTCCGTAGGGTCCTCTAGGGTTGAGTAAGTGCCCGCAGGAGTCTGTAGGAATCCGTGGGATTCTGTAAGGTTCTGGAGGGTTCTGCAGGGTTCCGTAGGGGCCCGTAGAGTTCCGTAGTGGCTGGTAAAGTTCCCTAGGGCCCTGTACCGTTCCGTAACTGCCTGCAAGGGTCTTTAGGCTTCCGTAGGGGCTGGTAGGGTTCCATAAAGTTTTGTGGGTTCCTGCAGAGTTCTGCAAGTGCCCGCAAGGGCCTGTAGGGGCCCACAGTGTTTCTGCCAGGTTCCGTAGAGTTCCGTAGGGGCCATATTTTTCTGTAGTGGCTGGTAGTATTCCGTAGGGGTCTGTAGGGTTCCGTAGGCGCCTGCAGTGTTCTGTAGGAGCCCATAGGGTTTTAGTGAGGTTCCGTTGTGTTGCTAAGGGTCTTGTAGAGTGCTGTCGGGTCCTGGAGTATTCTGTAGGGTTCCAGAGGGGCTCGTAGGGTTCCATCAAAATCTATAGGGTTCCCTAGGGGCCCATAGAGTCCCGTAGATTTCCGTAGGGACCTGTAGGGTTGTGTAAGTGCCCGCAGAAGTCTGTAGGAGTCTGTGGGATTCTGTAAGGTTCCGGAGGGTTCTGCAGGGTTCCGTAGGGACCCGTAGAGTTCCGTAGTGGCTGGTAAAGTTCCGTAGGGCCCTGTGGGGTTCTGTATGGACCTGTAGGGTTCCGTAGGGGCCTGCAGGGTTCCGTAAGTGCCCGCAGGTGTCTGTAGGGTTCCGTAGGGGTCTGTAGGGTTCCGTAGGCACCTGCAGTGTTCTGTAGGCGCCCATAGGGTTTTAGTGAGGTTCCGTTGTGTTGCTAAGGGTCTTGTAGAGTGCTGTCGGGTCCTGGAGTATTCTGTAGGGTTCCAGAGGGCCTCGTAGGGTTCCGTCGAAATCTGAAGGGTTCCCTAGGGGCCCGTAGAGTCCCGTAGATTGCCGTAGGGACCTGTAGGGTTGTGTAAGTGCCCGCAGGGGTTGGTAGGAGCTTGTAGGGTGCCATATGTTTCCGGAGGGTTGTGTAGGGTTCCGTAGGGGCCTGTGGTGTTCCCTAGGGGCCTGTAGAGTCTCGTACAGTTCCGTAGGGTCCTGTAGGTTTCCATAAGCGCCCGCAGAGGTCTGAAGGGGCCCGTACTGTTCCGTAAGGATCCATAGGGTTCCGTAGAGCTTCGTAGGTTCCCTAGAGGCCTCTGGAGTACCGCAGGAGCCAGTAGTGTTCCGTAGGGTCCTCTAGGGTTGAGTAAGTGCCCGCAGGAGTCTGTAGGAATCCGTGGGATTCTGTAAGGTTCTGGAGGGTTCTGCAGGGTTCCGTAGGGGCCCGTAGAGTTCCGTAGTGGCTGGTAAAGTTCCCTAGGGCCCTGTACCGTTCCGTAACTGCCTGCAAGGGTCTTTAGGCTTCCGTAGGGGCTGGTAGGGTTCCATAAAGTTTTGTGGGTTCCTGCAGAGTTCTGCAAGTGCCCGCAAGGGCCTGTAGGGGCCCACAGTGTTTCTGCCAGGTTCCGTAGAGTTCCGTAGGGGCCATATTTTTCTGTAGTGGCTGGTAGTATTCCGTAGGGGTCTGTAGGGTTCCGTAGGCGCCTGCAGTGTTCTGTAGGAGCCCATAGGGTTTTAGTGAGGTTCCGTTGTGTTGCTAAGGGTCTTGTAGAGTGCTGTTGGGTCCTGGAGTATTCTGTAGGGTTCCAGAGGGGCTCGTAGGGTTCCATCAAAATCTATAGGGTTCCCTAGGGGCCCATAGAGTCCCGTAGATTTCCGTAGGGACCTGTAGGGTTGTGTAAGTGCCCGCAGAAGTCTGTAGGAGTCTGTGGGATTCTGTAAGGTTCCGGAGGGTTCTGCAGGGTTCCGTAGGGACCCGTAGAGTTCCGTAGTGGCTGGTAAAGTTCCGTAGGGCCCTGTGGGGTTCTGTATGGACATGTAGGGTTCCGTAGGGGCCTGCAGGGTTCCGTAAGTGCCCGCAGGTGTCTGTAGGGTTCCGTAGGGGTCTGTAGGGTTCCGTAGGCACCTGCAGTGTTCTGTAGGCGCCCATAGGGTTTTCGTGAGGTTCCGTTGTGTTGCTAAGGGTCTTGTAGAGTGCTGTCGGGTCCTGGAGTATTCTGTAGGGTTCCAGAGGGCCTCGTAGGGTTCCATCGAAATCTGAAGGGTTCCCTAGGGGCCCGTAGAGTCCCGTAGATTGCCGTAGGGGCCTGTAGGGTTGTGTAAGTGCCTGCAGGGGTTGGTAGGAGCTTGTAGGGTGCCATATGTTTCCGGAGGGTTGTGTAGGGTTCCGTAGGGGCCTGTGGTGTTCCCTAGGGGCCTGTAGAGTCTCGTACAGTTCCGTAGGGTCCTGTAGGTTTCCATAAGCGCCCGCAGAGGTCTGAAGGGGCCCGTACTGTTCCGTAAGGATCCATAGGGTTCCGTAGAGCTTCGTAGGTTCCCTAGAGGCCTCTGGAGTACCGCAGGAGCCAGTAGTGTTCCGTAGGGTCCTCTAGGGTTGAGTAAGTGCCCGCAGGAGTCTGTAGGAATCCGTGGGATTCTGTAAGGTTCTGGAGGGTTCTGCAGGGTTCCGTAGTGGCTGGTAAAGTTCCCTAGGGCCCTGTACCGTTCCGTAACTGCCTGCAAGGGTCTTTAGGCTTCCGTAGGGGCTGGTAGGTTTCCATAAAGTTTTGTGGGTTCCTGCAGAGTTCTGCAAGTGCCCGCAAGGGCCTGTAGGGGCCCACAGTGTTTCTGCCAGGTTCCGTAGAGTTCCGTAGGGGCCATATTTTTCTGTAGTGGCTGGTAGTATTCCGTAGGGGTCTGTAGGGTTCCGTAGGCGCCTGCAGTGTTCTGTAGGAGCCCATAGGGTTTTAGTGAGGTTCCGTTGTGTTGCTAAGGGTCTTGTAGAGTGCTGTCGGGTCCTGGAGTATTCTGTAGGGTTCCAGAGGGGCTCGTAGGGTTCCATCAAAATCTATAGGGTTCCCTAGGGGCCCATAGAGTCCCGTAGATTTCCGTAGGGACCTGTAGGGTTGTGTAAGTGCCCGTAGAAGTCTGTAGGAGTCTGTGGGATTCTGTAAGGTTCCGGAGGGTTCTGCAGGGTTCCGTAGGGACCCGTAGAGTTCCGTAGTGGCTGGTAAAGTTCCGTAGGGCCCTGTGGGGTTCTGTATGGACCTGTAGGGTTCCGTAGGGGCCTGCAGGGTTCCGTAAGTGCCCGCAGGTGTCTGTAGGGTTCCGTAGGGGTCTGTAGGGTTCCGTAGGCACCTGCAGTGTTCTGTAGGCGCCCATAGGGTTTTAGTGAGGTTCCGTTGTGTTGCTAAGGGTCTTGTAGAGTGCTGTCGGGTCCTGGAGTATTCTGTAGGGTTCCAGAGGGCCTCGTAGGGTTCCGTCGAAATCTGAAGGGTTCCCTAGGGGCCCGTAGAGTCCCGTAGATTGCCGTAGGGGCCTGTAGGGTTGTGTAAGTGCCCGCAGGGGTTGGTAGGAGCTTGTAGGGTGCCATATGTTTCCGGAGGGTTGTGTAGGGTTCCGTAGGGGCCTGTGGTGTTCCCTAGGGGCCTGTAGAGTCTCGTACAGTTCCGTAGGGTCCTGTAGGTTTCCATAAGCGCCCGCAGAGGTCTGAAGGGGCCCGTACTGTTCCGTAAGGATCCATAGGGTTCCGTAGAGCTTCGTAGGTTCCCTAGAGGCCTCTGGAGTACCGCAGGAGCCAGTAGTGTTCCGTAGGGTCCTCTAGGGTTGAGTAAGTGCCCGCAGGAGTCTGTAGGAATCCGTGGGATTCTGTAAGGTTCTGGAGGGTTCTGCAGGGTTCCGTAGGGGCCCGTAGAGTTCCGTAGTGGCTGGTAAAGTTCCCTAGGGCCCTGTACCGTTCCGTAACTGCCTGCAAGGGTCTTTAGGCTTCCGTAGGGGCTGGTAGGGTTCCATAAAGTTCCGTGGGTTCCTGCAGAGTTCTGCAAGTGCCCGCAAGGGCCTGTAGGGGCCCACAGTGTTTCTGCCAGGTTCCGTAGAGTTCCGTAGGGGCCATATTTTTCTGTAGTGGCTGGTAGTATTCCGTAGGGGTCTGTAGGGTTCCGTAGGCGCCTGCAGTGTTCTGTAGGAGCCCATAGGGTTTTAGTGAGGTTCCGTTGTGTTGCTAAGGGTCTTGTAGAGTGCTGTCGGGTCCTGGAGTATTCTGTAGGGTTCCAGAGGGGCTCGTAGGGTTCCATCAAAATCTATAGGGTTCCCTAGGGGCCCATAGAGTCCCGTAGATTTCCGTAGGGACCTGTAGGGTTGTGTAAGTGCCCGCAGAAGTCTGTAGGAGTCTGTGGGATTCTGTAAGGTTCCGGAGGGTTCTGCAGGGTTCCGTAGGGACCCGTAGAGTTCCGTAGTGGCTGGTAAAGTTCCGTAGGGCCCTGTGGGGTTCTGTATGGACCTGTAGGGTTCCGTAGGGGCCTGCAGGGTTCCGTAAGTGCCCGCAGGTGTCTGTAGGGTTCCGTAGGGGTCTGTAGGGTTCCGTAGGCACCTGCAGTGTTCTGTAGGCGCCCATAGGGTTTTAGTGAGGTTCCGTTGTGTTGCTAAGGGTCTTGTAGAGTGCTGTCGGGTCCTGGAGTATTCTGTAGGGTTCCAGAGGGCCTCGTAGGGTTCCGTCGAAATCTGAAGGGTTCCCTAGGGGCCCGTAGAGTCCCGTAGATTGCCGTAGGGACCTGTAGGGTTGTGTAAGTGCCCGCAGGGGTTGGTAGGAGCTTGTAGGGTGCCATATGTTTCCGGAGGGTTGTGTAGGGTTCCGTAGGGGCCTGTGGTGTTCCCTAGGGGCCTGTAGAGTCTCGTACAGTTCCGTAGGGTCCTGTAGGTTTCCATAAGCGCCCGCAGAGGTCTGAAGGGGCCCGTACTGTTCCGTAAGGATCCATAGGGTTCCGTAGAGCTTCGTAGGTTCCCTAGAGGCCTCTGGAGTACCGCAGGAGCCAGTAGTGTTCCGTAGGGTCCCCTAGGGTTGAGTAAGTGCCCGCAGGAGTCTGTAGGAATCCGTGGGATTCTGTAAGGTTCTGGAGGGTTCTGCAGGGTTCCGTAGGGGCCCGTAGAGTTCCGTAGTGGCTGGTAAAGTTCCCTAGGGCCCTGTACCGTTCCGTAACTGCCTGCAAGGGTCTTTAGGCTTCCGTAGGGGCTGGTAGGGTTCCATAAAGTTCCGTGGGTTCCTGCAGAGTTCTGCAAGTGCCCGCAAGGGCCTGTAGGGGCCCACAGTGTTTCTGCCAGGTTCCGTAGAGTTCCGTAGGGGCCATATTTTTCTGTAGTGGCTGGTAGTATTCCGTAGGGGTCTGTAGGGTTCCGTAGGCGCCTGCAGTGTTCTGTAGGAGCCCATAGGGTTTTAGTGAGGTTCCGTTGCGTTGCTAAGGGTCTTGTAGAGTGCTGTCGGGTCCTGGAGTATTCTGTAGGGTTCCAGAGGGGCTCGTAGGGTTCCATCAAAATCTATAGGGTTCCCTAGGGGCCCATAGAGTCCCGTAGATTTCCGTAGGGACCTGTAGGGTTGTGTAAGTGCCCGCAGAAGTCTGTAGGAGTCTGTGGGATTCTGTAAGGTTCCGGAGGGTTCTGCAGGGTTCCGTAGGGACCCGTAGAGTTCCGTAGTGGCTGGTAAAGTTCCGTAGGGCCCTGTGGGGTTCTGTATGGACCTGTAGGGTTCCGTAGGGGCCTGCAGGGTTCCGTAAGTGCCCGCAGGTGTCTGTAGGGTTCCGTAGGGGTCTGTAGGGTTCCGTAGGCACCTGCAGTGTTCTGTAGGCGCCCATAGGGTTTTAGTGAGGTTCCGTTGTGTTGCTAAGGGTCTTGTAGAGTGCTGTCGGGTCCTGGAGTATTCTGTAGGGTTCCAGAGGGCCTCGTAGGGTTCCGTCGAAATCTGAAGGGTTCCCTAGGGGCCCGTAGAGTCCCGTAGATTGCCGTAGGGACCTGTAGGGTTGTGTAAGTGCCCGCAGGGGTTGGTAGGAGCTTGTAGGGTGCCATATGTTTCCGGAGGGTTGTGTAGGGTTCCGTAGGGGCCTGTGGTGTTCCCTAGGGGCCTGTAGAGTCTCGTACAGTTCCGTAGGGTCCTGTAGGTTTCCATAAGCGCCCGCAGAGGTCTGAAGGGGCCCGTACTGTTCCGTAAGGATCCATAGGGTTCCGTAGAGCTTCGTAGGTTCCCTAGAGGCCTCTGGAGTACCGCAGGAGCCAGTAGTGTTCCGTAGGGTCCTCTAGGGTTGAGTAAGTGCCCGCAGGAGTCTGTAGGAATCCGTGGGATTCTGTAAGGTTCTGGAGGGTTCTGCAGGGTTCCGTAGGGGCCCGTAGAGTTCCGTAGTGGCTGGTAAAGTTCCCTAGGGCCCTGTACCGTTCCGTAACTGCCTGCAAGGGTCTTTAGGCTTCCGTAGGGGCTGGTAGGTTTCCATAAAGTTTTGTGGGTTCCTGCAGAGTTCTGCAAGTGCCCGCAAGGGCCTGTAGGGGCCCACAGTGTTTCTGCCAGGTTCCGTAGAGTTCCGTAGGGGCCATATTTTTCTGTAGTGGCTGGTAGTATTCCGTAGGGGTCTGTAGGGTTCCGTAGGCGCCTGCAGTGTTCTGTAGGAGCCCATAGGGTTTTAGTGAGGTTCCGTTGTGTTGCTAAGGGTCTTGTAGAGTGCTGTCGGGTCCTGGAGTATTCTGTAGGGTTCCAGAGGGGCTCGTAGGGTTCCATCAAAATCTATAGGGTTCCCTAGGGGCCCATAGAGTCCCGTAGATTTCCGTAGGGACCTGTAGGGTTGTGTAAGTGCCCGCAGAAGTCTGTAGGAGTCTGTGGGATTCTGTAAGGTTCCGGAGGGTTCTGCAGGGTTCCGTAGGGACCCGTAGAGTTCCGTAGTGGCTGGTAAAGTTCCGTAGGGCCCTGTGGGGTTCTGTATGGACATGTAGGGTTCCGTAGGGGCCTGCAGGGTTCCGTAAGTGCCTGCAGGTGTCTGTAGGGTTCCGTAGGGGTCTGTAGGGTTCCGTAGGCACCTGCAGTGTTCTGTAGGCGCCCATAGGGTTTTCGTGAGGTTCCGTTGTGTTGCTAAGGGTCTTGTAGAGTGCTGTCGGGTCCTGGAGTATTCTGTAGGGTTCCAGAGGGCCTCGTAGGGTTCCGTCGAAATCTGAAGGGTTCCCTAGGGGCCCGTAGAGTCCCGTAGATTGCCGTAGGGACCTGTAGGGTTGTGTAAGTGCCCGCAGGGGTTGGTAGGAGCTTGTAGGGTGCCATATGTTTCCGGAGGGTTGTGTAGGGTTCCGTAGGGGCCTGTGGTGTTCCCTAGGGGCCTGTAGAGTCTCGTACAGTTCCGTAGGGTCCTGTAGGTTTCCATAAGCGCCCGCAGAGGTCTGAAGGGGCCCGTACTGTTCCGTAAGGATCCATAGGGTTCCGTAGAGCTTCGTAGGTTCCCTAGAGGCCTCTGGAGTACCGCAGGAGCCAGTAGTGTTCCGTAGGGTCCTCTAGGGTTGAGTAAGTGCCCGCAGGAGTCTGTAGGAATCCGTGGGATTCTGTAAGGTTCTGGAGGGTTCTGCAGGGTTCCGTAGTGGCTGGTAAAGTTCCCTAGGGCCCTGTACCGTTCCGTAACTGCCTGCAAGGGTCTTTAGGCTTCCGTAGGGGCTGGTAGGTTTCCATAAAGTTTTGTGGGTTCCTGCAGAGTTCTGCAAGTGCCCGCAAGGGCCTGTAGGGGCCCACAGTGTTTCTGCCAGGTTCCGTAGAGTTCCGTAGGGGCCATATTTTTCTGTAGTGGCTGGTAGTATTCCGTAGGGGTCTGTAGGGTTCCGTAGGCGCCTGCAGTGTTCTGTAGGAGCCCATAGGGTTTTAGTGAGGTTCCGTTGCGTTGCTAAGGGTCTTGTAGAGTGCTGTTGGGTCCTGGAGTATTCTGTAGGGTTCCAGAGGGGCTCGTAGGGTTCCATCAAAATCTATAGGGTTCCCTAGGGGCCCATAGAGTCCCGTAGATTTCCGTAGGGACCTGTAGGGTTGTGTAAGTGCCCGCAGAAGTCTGTAGGAGTCTGTGGGATTCTGTAAGGTTCCGGAGGGTTCTGCAGGGTTCCGTAGGGACCCGTAGAGTTCCGTAGTGGCTGGTAAAGTTCCGTAGGGCCCTGTGGGGTTCTGTATGGACATGTAGGGTTCCGTAGGGGCCTGCAGGGTTCCGTAAGTGCCCGCAGGTGTCTGTAGGGTTCCGTAGGGGTCTGTAGGGTTCCGTAGGCACCTGCAGTGTTCTGTAGGCGCCCATAGGGTTTCGTGAGGTTCCGTTGTGTTGCTAAGGGTCTTGTAGAGTGCTGTCGGGTCCTGGAGTATTCTGTAGGGTTCCAGAGGGCCTCGTAGGGTTCCGTCGAAATCTGAAGGGTTCCCTAGGGGCCCGTAGAGTCCCGTAGATTGCCGTAGGGGCCTGTAGGGTTGTGTAAGTGCCCGCAGGGGTTGGTAGGAGCTTGTAGGGTGCCATATGTTTCCGGAGGGTTGTGTAGGGTTCCGTAGGGGCCTGTGGTGTTCCCTAGGGGCCTGTAGAGTCTCGTACAGTTCCGTAGGGTCCTGTAGGTTTCCATAAGCGCCCGCAGAGGTCTGAAGGGACCCGTACTGTTCCGTAAGGATCCATAGGGTTCCGTAGAGCTTCGTAGGTTCCCTAGAGGCCTCTGGAGTACCGCAGGAGCCAGTAGTGTTCCGTAGGGTCCTCTAGGGTTGAGTAAGTGCCCGCAGGAGTCTGTAGGAATCCGTGGGATTCTGTAAGGTTCTGGAGGGTTCTGCAGGGTTCCGTAGGGGCCCATAGAGTTCCGTAGTGGCTGGTAAAGTTCCCTAGGGCCCTGTACCGTTCCGTAACTGCCTCAAGGGTCTTTAGGCTTCCGTAGGGGCTGGTAGGATTCCATAAAGTTCCGTGGGTTCCTGCAGAGTTCTGCAAGTGCCCGCAAGGGCCTGTAGGGGCCCACAGTGTTTCTGCCAGGTTCCGTAGAGTTCCGTAGGGGCCATATTTTTCTGTAGTGGCTGGTAGTATTCCGTAGGGGTCTGTAGGGTTCCGTAGGCGCCTGCAGTGTTCTGTAGGAGCCCATAGGGTTTTAGTGAGGTTCCGTTGTGTTGCTAAGGGTCTTGTAGAGTGCTGTCGGGTCCTGGAGTATTCTGTAGGGTTCCAGAGGGGCTCGTAGGGTTCCGTCGAAATCTGAAGGGTTCCCTAGGGGCCCGTAGAGTCCCGTAGATTGCCGTAGGGACCTGTAGGGTTGTGTAAGTGCCCGCAGGGGTTGGTAGGAGCTTGTAGGGTGCCATATGTTTCCGGAGGGTTGTGTAGGGTTCCGTAGGGGCCTGTGGTGTTCCCTAGGGGCCTGTAGAGTCTCGTACAGTTCAGTAGGGTCCTGTAGGTTTCCATAAGTGCCCGCAGAGGTCTGAAGGGGCCCGTACTGTTCCGTAAGGATCCATAGGGTTCCGTAGAGCTTCGTAGGTTCCCTAGAGGCCTCTGGAGTACCGCAGGAGCCAGTAGTGTTCCGTAGGGTCCTCTAGGGTTGAGTAAGTGCCCGCAGGAGTCTGTAGGAATCCGTGGGATTCTGTAAGGTTCTGGAGGGTTCTGCAGGGTTCCGTAGGGGCCCGTAGAGTTCCGTAGTGGCTGGTAAAGTTCCCTAGGGCCCTGTACCGTTCCGTAACTGCCTGCAAGGGTCTTTAGGCTTCCGTAGGGGCTGGTAGGGTTCCATAAAGTTTTGTGGGTTCCTGCAGAGTTCTGCAAGTGCCCGCAAGGGCCTGTAGGGGCCCACAGTGTTTCTGCCAGGTTCCGTAGAGTTCCGTAGGGGCCATATTTTTCTGTAGTGGCTGGTAGTATTCCGTAGGGGTCTGTAGGGTTCCGTAGGCGCCTGCAGTGTTCTGTAGGAGCCCATAGGGTTTTAGTGAGGTTCCGTTGTGTTGCTAAGGGTCTTGTAGAGTGCTGTCGGGTCCTGGAGTATTCTGTAGGGTTCCAGAGGGGCTCGTAGGGTTCCATCAAAATCTATAGGGTTCCCTAGGGGCCCATAGAGTCCCGTAGATTTCCGTAGGGACCTGTAGGGTTGTGTAAGTGCCCGCAGAAGTCTGTAGGAGTCTGTGGGATTCTGTAAGGTTCCGGAGGGTTCTGCAGGGTTCCGTAGGGACCCGTAGAGTTCCGTAGTGGCTGGTAAAGTTCCGTAGGGCCCTGTGGGGTTCTGTATGGACATGTAGGGTTCCGTAGGGGCCTGCAGGGTTCCGTAAGTGCCCGCAGGTGTCTGTAGGGTTCCGTAGGGGTCTGTAGGGTTCCGTAGGCACCTGCAGTGTTCTGTAGGCGCCCATAGGGTTTTAGTGAGGTTCCGTTGTGTTGCTAAGGGTCTTGTAGAGTGCTGTCGGGTCCTGGAGTATTCTGTAGGGTTCCAGAGGGCCTCGTAGGGTTCCGTCGAAATCTGAAGGGTTCCCTAGGGGCCCGTAGAGTCCCGTAGATTGCCGTAGGGGCCTGTAGGGTTGTGTAAGTGCCCGCAGGGGTTGGTAGGAGCTTGTAGGGTGCCATATGTTTCCGGAGGGTTGTGTAGGGTTCCGTAGGGGCCTGTGGTGTTCCCTAGGGGCCTGTAGAGTCTCGTACAGTTCAGTAGGGTCCTGTAGGTTTCCATAAGTGCCCGCAGAGGTCTGAAGGGGCCCGTACTGTTCCGTAAGGATCCATAGGGTTCCGTAGAGCTTCGTAGGTTCCCTAGAGGCCTCTGGAGTACCGCAGGAGCCAGTAGTGTTCCGTAGGGTCCTCTAGGGTTGAGTAAGTGCCCGCAGGAGTCTGTAGGAATCCGTGGGATTCTGTAAGGTTCTGGAGGGTTCTGCAGGGTTCCGTAGGGGCCCGTAGAGTTCCGTAGTGGCTGGTAAAGTTCCCTAGGGCCCTGTACCGTTCCGTAACTGCCTGCAAGGGTCTTTAGGCTTCCGTAGGGGCTGGTAGGGTTCCATAAAGTTTTGTGGGTTCCTGCAGAGTTCTGCAAGTGCCCGCAAGGGCCTGTAGGGGCCCACAGTGTTTCTGCCAGGTTCCGTAGAGTTCCGTAGGGGCCATATTTTTCTGTAGTGGCTGGTAGTATTCCGTAGGGGTCTGTAGGGTTCCGTAGGCGCCTGCAGTGTTCTGTAGGAGCCCATAGGGTTTTAGTGAGGTTCCGTTGTGTTGCTAAGGGTCTTGTAGAGTGCTGTCGGGTCCTGGAGTATTCTGTAGGGTTCCAGAGGGGCTCGTAGGGTTCCATCAAAATCTATAGGGTTCCCTAGGGGCCCATAGAGTCCCGTAGATTTCCGTAGGGACCTGTAGGGTTGTGTAAGTGCCCGCAGAAGTCTGTAGGAGTCTGTGGGATTCTGTAAGGTTCCGGAGGGTTCTGCAGGGTTCCGTAGGGACCCGTAGAGTTCCGTAGTGGCTGGTAAAGTTCCGTAGGGCCCTGTGGGGTTCTGTATGGACATGTAGGGTTCCGTAGGGGCCTGCAGGGTTCCGTAAGTGCCCGCAGGTGTCTGTAGGGTTCCGTAGGGGTCTGTAGGGTTCCGTAGGCACCTGCAGTGTTCTGTAGGCGCCCATAGGGTTTTAGTGAGGTTCCGTTGTGTTGCTAAGGGTCTTGTAGAGTGCTGTCGGGTCCTGGAGTATTCTGTAGGGTTCCAGAGGGCCTCGTAGGGTTCCGTCGAAATCTGAAGGGTTCCCTAGGGGCCCGTAGAGTCCCGTAGATTGCCGTAGGGGCCTGTAGGGTTGTGTAAGTGCCCGCAGGGGTTGGTAGGAGCTTGTAGGGTGCCATATGTTTCCGGAGGGTTGTGTAGGGTTCCGTAGGGGCCTGTGGTGTTCCCTAGGGGCCTGTAGAGTCTCGTACAGTTCAGTAGGGTCCTGTAGGTTTCCATAAGTGCCCGCAGAGGTCTGAAGGGGCCCGTACTGTTCCGTAAGGATCCATAGGGTTCCGTAGAGCTTCGTAGGTTCCCTAGAGGCCTCTGGAGTACCGCAGGAGCCAGTAGTGTTCCGTAGGGTCCTCTAGGGTTGAGTAAGTGCCCGCAGGAGTCTGTAGGAATCCGTGGGATTCTGTAAGGTTCTGGAGGGTTCTGCAGGGTTCCGTAGGGGCCCGTAGAGTTCCGTAGTGGCTGGTAAAGTTCCCTAGGGCCCTGTACCGTTCCGTAACTGCCTGCAAGGGTCTTTAGGCTTCCGTAGGGGCTGGTAGGGTTCCATAAAGTTTTGTGGGTTCCTGCAGAGTTCTGCAAGTGCCCGCAAGGGCCTGTAGGGGCCCACAGTGTTTCTGCCAGGTTCCGTAGAGTTCCGTAGGGGCCATATTTTTCTGTAGTGGCTGGTAGTATTCCGTAGGGGTCTGTAGGGTTCCGTAGGCGCCTGCAGTGTTCTGTAGGAGCCCATAGGGTTTTAGTGAGGTTCCGTTGTGTTGCTAAGGGTCTTGTAGAGTGCTGTCGGGTCCTGGAGTATTCTGTAGGGTTCCAGAGGGGCTCGTAGGGTTCCATCAAAATCTATAGGGTTCCCTAGGGGCCCATAGAGTCCCGTAGATTTCCGTAGGGACCTGTAGGGTTGTGTAAGTGCCCGCAGAAGTCTGTAGGAGTCTGTGGGATTCTGTAAGGTTCCGGAGGGTTCTGCAGGGTTCCGTAGGGACCCGTAGAGTTCCGTAGTGGCTGGTAAAGTTCCGTAGGGCCCTGTGGGGTTCTGTATGGACATGTAGGGTTCCGTAGGGGCCTGCAGGGTTCCGTAAGTGCCCGCAGGTGTCTGTAGGGTTCCGTAGGGGTCTGTAGGGTTCCGTAGGCACCTGCAGTGTTCTGTAGGCGCCCATAGGGTTTTAGTGAGGTTCCGTTGTGTTGCTAAGGGTCTTGTAGAGTGCTGTCGGGTCCTGGAGTATTCTGTAGGGTTCCAGAGGGCCTCGTAGGGTTCCGTCGAAATCTGAAGGGTTCCCTAGGGGCCCGTAGAGTCCCGTAGATTGCCGTAGGGGCCTGTAGGGTTGTGTAAGTGCCCGCAGGGGTTGGTAGGAGCTTGTAGGGTGCCATATGTTTCCGGAGGGTTGTGTAGGGTTCCGTAGGGGCCTGTGGTGTTCCCTAGGGGCCTGTAGAGTCTCGTACAGTTCAGTAGGGTCCTGTAGGTTTCCATAAGTGCCCGCAGAGGTCTGAAGGGGCCCGTACTGTTCCGTAAGGATCCATAGGGTTCCGTAGAGCTTCGTAGGTTCCCTAGAGGCCTCTGGAGTACCGCAGGAGCCAGTAGTGTTCCGTAGGGTCCTCTAGGGTTGAGTAAGTGCCCGCAGGAGTCTGTAGGAATCCGTGGGATTCTGTAAGGTTCTGGAGGGTTCTGCAGGGTTCCGTAGGGGCCCGTAGAGTTCCGTAGTGGCTGGTAAAGTTCCCTAGGGCCCTGTACCGTTCCGTAACTGCCTGCAAGGGTCTTTAGGCTTCCGTAGGGGCTGGTAGGGTTCCATAAAGTTTTGTGGGTTCCTGCAGAGTTCTGCAAGTGCCCGCAAGGGCCTGTAGGGGCCCACAGTGTTTCTGCCAGGTTCCGTAGAGTTCCGTAGGGGCCATATTTTTCTGTAGTGGCTGGTAGTATTCCGTAGGGGTCTGTAGGGTTCCGTAGGCGCCTGCAGTGTTCTGTAGGAGCCCATAGGGTTTTAGTGAGGTTCCGTTGTGTTGCTAAGGGTCTTGTAGAGTGCTGTTGGGTCCTGGAGTATTCTGTAGGGTTCCAGAGGGGCTCGTAGGGTTCCATCAAAATCTATAGGGTTCCCTAGGGGCCCATAGAGTCCCGTAGATTTCCGTAGGGACCTGTAGGGTTGTGTAAGTGCCCGCAGAAGTCTGTAGGAGTCTGTGGGATTCTGTAAGGTTCCGGAGGGTTCTGCAGGGTTCCGTAGGGACCCGTAGAGTTCCGTAGTGGCTGGTAAAGTTCCGTAGGGCCCTGTGGGGTTCTGTATGGACCTGTAGGGTTCCGTAGGGGCCTGCAGGGTTCCGTAAGTGCCCGCAGGTGTCTGTAGGGTTCCGTAGGGGTCTGTAGGGTTCCGTAGGCACCTGCAGTGTTCTGTAGGCGCCCATAGGGTTTTAGTGAGGTTCCGTTGTGTTGCTAAGGGTCTTGTAGAGTGCTGTCGGGTCCTGGAGTATTCTGTAGGGTTCCAGAGGGCCTCGTAGGGTTCCGTCGAAATCTGAAGGGTTCCCTAGGGGCCCGTAGAGTCCCGTAGATTGCCGTAGGGGCCTGTAGGGTTGTGTAAGTGCCCGCAGGGGTTGGTAGGAGCTTGTAGGGTGCCATATGTTTCCGGAGGGTTGTGTAGGGTTCCGTAGGGGCCTGTGGTGTTCCCTAGGGGCCTGTAGAGTCTCGTACAGTTCCGTAGGGTCCTGTAGGTTTCCATAAGCGCCCGCAGAGGTCTGAAGGGGCCCGTACTGTTCCGTAAGGATCCATAGGGTTCCGTAGAGCTTCGTAGGTTCCCTAGAGGCCTCTGGAGTACCGCAGGAGCCAGTAGTGTTCCGTAGGGTCCTCTAGGGTTGAGTAAGTGCCCGCAGGAGTCTGTAGGAATCCGTGGGATTCTGTAAGGTTCTGGAGGGTTCTGCAGGGTTCCGTAGGGGCCCGTAGAGTTCCGTAGTGGCTGGTAAAGTTCCCTAGGGCCCTGTACCGTTCCGTAACTGCCTGCAAGGGTCTTTAGGCTTCCGTAGGGGCTGGTAGGGTTCCATAAAGTTTTGTGGGTTCCTGCAGAGTTCTGCAAGTGCCCGCAAGGGCCTGTAGGGGCCCACAGTGTTTCTGCCAGGTTCCGTAGAGTTCCGTAGGGGCCATATTTTTCTGTAGTGGCTGGTAGTATTCCGTAGGGGTCTGTAGGGTTCCGTAGGCGCCTGCAGTGTTCTGTAGGAGCCCATAGGGTTTTAGTGAGGTTCCGTTGTGTTGCTAAGGGTCTTGTAGAGTGCTGTCGGGTCCTGGAGTATTCTGTAGGGTTCCAGAGGGGCTCGTAGGGTTCCATCAAAATCTATAGGGTTCCCTAGGGGCCCATAGAGTCCCGTAGATTTCCGTAGGGACCTGTAGGGTTGTGTAAGTGCCCGCAGAAGTCTGTAGGAGTCTGTGGGATTCTGTAAGGTTCCGGAGGGTTCTGCAGGGTTCCGTAGGGACCCGTAGAGTTCCGTAGTGGCTGGTAAAGTTCCGTAGGGCCCTGTGGGGTTCTGTATGGACCTGTAGGGTTCCGTAGGGGCCTGCAGGGTTCCGTAAGTGCCCGCAGGTGTCTGTAGGGTTCCGTAGGGGTCTGTAGGGTTCCGTAGGCACCTGCAGTGTTCTGTAGGCGCCCATAGGGTTTTAGTGAGGTTCCGTTGTGTTGCTAAGGGTCTTGTAGAGTGCTGTCGGGTCCTGGAGTATTCTGTAGGGTTCCAGAGGGCCTCGTAGGGTTCCGTCGAAATCTGAAGGGTTCCCTAGGGGCCCGTAGAGTCCCGTAGATTGCCGTAGGGGCCTCTAGGGTTGTGTAAGTGCCCGCAGGGGTTGGTAGGAGCTTGTAGGGTGCCATATGTTTCCGGAGGGTTGTGTAGGGTTCCGTAGGGGCCTGTGGTGTTCCCTAGGGGCCTGTAGAGTCTCGTACAGTTCCGTAGGGTCCTGTAGGTTTCCATAAGCGCCCGCAGAGGTCTGAAGGGGCCCGTACTGTTCCGTAAGGATCCATAGGGTTCCGTAGAGCTTCGTAGGTTCCCTAGAGGGCTCTGGAGTACCGCAGGAGCCAGTAGTGTTCCGTAGGGTCCTCTAGGGTTGAGTAAGTGCCCGCAGGAGTCTGTAGGAATCCGTGGGATTCTGTAAGGTTCTGGAGGGTTCTGCAGGGTTCCGTAGGGGCCCGTAGAGTTCCGTAGTGGCTGGTAAAGTTCCCTAGGGCCCTGTACCGTTCCGTAACTGCCTGCAAGGGTCTTTAGGCTTCCGTAGGGGCTGGTAGGTTTCCATAAAGTTTTGTGGGTTCCTGCAGAGTTCTGCAAGTGCCCGCAAGGGCCTGTAGGGGCCCACAGTGTTTCTGCCAGGTTCCGTAGAGTTCCGTAGGGGCCATATTTTTCTGTAGTGGCTGGTAGTATTCCGTAGGGGTCTGTAGGGTTCCGTAGGCGCCTGCAGTGTTCTGTAGGAGCCCATAGGGTTTTAGTGAGGTTCCGTTGTGTTGCTAAGGGTCTTGTAGAGTGCTGTCGGGTCCTGGAGTATTCTGTAGGGTTCCAGAGGGGCTCGTAGGGTTCCATCAAAATCTATAGGGTTCCCTAGGGGCCCATAGAGTCCCGTAGATTTCCGTAGGGACCTGTAGGGTTGTGTAAGTGCCCGCAGAAGTCTGTAGGAGTCTGTGGGATTCTGTAAGGTTCCGGAGGGTTCTGCAGGGTTCCGTAGGGACCCGTAGAGTTCCGTAGTGGCTGGTAAAGTTCCGTAGGGCCCTGTGGGGTTCTGTATGGACCTGTAGGGTTCCGTAGGGGCCTGCAGGGTTCCGTAAGTGCCCGCAGGTGTCTGTAGGGTTCCGTAGGGGTCTGTAGGGTTCCGTAGGCACCTGCAGTGTTCTGTAGGCGCCCATAGGGTTTTAGTGAGGTTCCGTTGTGTTGCTAAGGGTCTTGTAGAGTGCTGTCGGGTCCTGGAGTATTCTGTAGGGTTCCAGAGGGCCTCGTAGGGTTCCGTCGAAATCTGAAGGGTTCCCTAGGGGCCCGTAGAGTCCCGTAGATTGCCGTAGGGGCCTGTAGGGTTGTGTAAGTGCCCGCAGGGGTTGGTAGGAGCTTGTAGGGTGCCATATGTTTCCGGAGGGTTGTGTAGGGTTCCGTAGGGGCCTGTGGTGTTCCCTAGGGGCCTGTAGAGTCTCGTACAGTTCCGTAGGGTCCTGTAGGTTTCCATAAGCGCCCGCAGAGGTCTGAAGGGGCCCGTACTGTTCCGTAAGGATCCATAGGGTTCCGTAGAGCTTCGTAGGTTCCCTAGAGGGCTCTGGAGTACCGCAGGAGCCAGTAGTGTTCCGTAGGGTCCTCTAGGGTTGAGTAAGTGCCCGCAGGAGTCTGTAGGAATCCGTGGGATTCTGTAAGGTTCTGGAGGGTTCTGCAGGGTTCCGTAGGGGCCCGTAGAGTTCCGTAGTGGCTGGTAAAGTTCCCTAGGGCCCTGTACCGTTCCGTAACTGCCTGCAAGGGTCTTTAGGCTTCCGTAGGGGCTGGTAGGGTTCCATAAAGTTCCGTGGGTTCCTGCAGAGTTCTGCAAGTGCCCGCAAGGGCCTGTAGGGGCCCACAGTGTTTCTGCCAGGTTCCGTAGAGTTCCGTAGGGGCCATATTTTTCTGTAGTGGCTGGTAGTATTCCGTAGGGGTCTGTAGGGTTCCGTAGGCGCCTGCAGTGTTCTGTAGGAGCCCATAGGGTTTTAGTGAGGTTCCGTTGTGTTGCTAAGGGTCTTGTAGAGTGCCGTCGGGTCCTGGAGTATTCTGTAGGGTTCCAGAGGGGCTCGTAGGGTTCCATCGAAATCTATAGGGTTCCCTAGGGGCCCATAGAGTCCCGTAGATTTCCGTAGGGACCTGTAGGGTTGTGTAAGTGCCCGCAGAAGTCTGTAGGAGTCTGTGGGATTCTGTAAGGTTCCGGAGGGTTCTGCAGGGTTCCGTAGGGACCCGTAGAGTTCCGTAGTGGCTGGTAAAGTTCCGTAGGGCCCTGTGGGGTTCTGTATGGACATGTAGGGTTCCGTAGGGGCCTGCAGGGTTCCGTAAGTGCCCGCAGGTGTCTGTAGGGTTCCGTAGGGGTCTGTAGGGTTCCGTAGGCACCTGCAGTGTTCTGTAGGAGCCCATAGGGTTTTAGTGAGGTTCCGTTGTGTTGCTAAGGGTCTTGTAGAGTGCTGTCGGGTCCTGGAGTATTCTGTAGGGTTCCAGAGGGCCTCGTAGGGTTCCGTCGAAATCTGAAGGGTTCCCTAGGGGCCCGTAGAGTCCCGTAGATTGCCGTAGGGACCTGTAGGGTTGTGTAAGTGCCCGCAGGGGTTGGTAGGAGCTTGTAGGGTGCCATATGTTTCCGGAGGGTTGTGTAGGGTTCCGTAGGGGCCTGTGGTGTTCCCTAGGGGCCTGTAGAGTCTCGTACAGTTCCGTAGGGTCCTGTAGGTTTCCATAAGCGCCCGCAGAGGTCTGAAGGGGCCCGTACTGTTCCGTAAGGATCCATAGGGTTCCGTAGAGCTTCGTAGGTTCCCTAGAGGCCTCTGGAGTACCGCAGGAGCCAGTAGTGTTCCGTAGGGTCCTCTAGGGTTGAGTAAGTGCCCGCAGGAGTCTGTAGGAATCCGTGGGATTCTGTAAGGTTCTGGAGGGTTCTGCAGGGTTCCGTAGGGGCCCGTAGAGTTCCGTAGTGGCTGGTAAAGTTCCCTAGGGCCCTGTACCGTTCCGTAACTGCCTGCAAGGGTCTTTAGGCTTCCGTAGGGGCTGGTAGGTTTCCATAAAGTTCCATGGGTTCCTGCAGAGTTCTGCAAGTGCCCGCAAGGGCCTGTAGGGGCCCACAGTGTTTCTGCCAGGTTCCGTAGAGTTCCGTAGGGGCCATATTTTTCTGTAGTGGCTGGTAGTATTCCGTAGGGGTCTGTAGGGTTCCGTAGGCGCCTGCAGTGTTCTGTAGGAGCCCATAGGGTTTTAGTGAGGTTCCGTTGTGTTGCTAAGGGTCTTGTAGAGTGCTGTCGGGTCCTGGAGTATTCTGTAGGGTTCCAGAGGGGCTCGTAGGGTTCCATCAAAATCTATAGGGTTCCCTAGGGGCCCATAGAGTCCCGTAGATTTCCGTAGGGACCTGTAGGGTTGTGTAAGTGCCCGCAGAAGTCTGTAGGAGTCTGTGGGATTCTGTAAGGTTCCGGAGGGTTCTGCAGGGTTCCGTAGGGACCCGTAGAGTTCCGTAGTGGCTGGTAAAGTTCCGTAGGGCCCTGTGGGGTTCTGTATGGACCTGTAGGGTTCCGTAGGGGCCTGCAGGGTTCCGTAAGTGCCCGCAGGTGTCTGTAGGGTTCCGTAGGGGTCTGTAGGGTTCCGTAGGCACCTGCAGTGTTCTGTAGGCGCCCATAGGGTTTTAGTGAGGTTCCGTTGTGTTGCTAAGGGTCTTGTAGAGTGCTGTCGGGTCCTGGAGTATTCTGTAGGGTTCCAGAGGGCCTCGTAGGGTTCCGTCGAAATCTGAAGGGTTCCCTAGGGGCCCGTAGAGTCCCGTAGATTGCCGTAGGGGCCTGTAGGGTTGTGTAAGTGCCCGCAGGGGTTGGTAGGAGCTTGTAGGGTGCCATATGTTTCCGGAGGGTTGTGTAGGGTTCCGTAGGGGCCTGTGGTGTTCCCTAGGGGCCTGTAGAGTCTCGTACAGTTCCGTAGGGTCCTGTAGGTTTCCATAAGCGCCCGCAGAGGTCTGAAGGGGCCCGTACTGTTCCGTAAGGATCCATAGGGTTCCGTAGAGCTTCGTAGGTTCCCTAGAGGCCTCTGGAGTACCGCAGGAGCCAGTAGTGTTCCGTAGGGTCCTCTAGGGTTGAGTAAGTGCCCGCAGGAGTCTGTAGGAATCCGTGGGATTCTGTAAGGTTCTGGAGGGTTCTGCAGGGTTCCGTAGGGGCCCGTAGAGTTCCGTAGTGGCTGGTAAAGTTCCCTAGGGCCCTGTACCGTTCCGTAACTGCCTGCAAGGGTCTTTAGGCTTCCGTAGGGGCTGGTAGGGTTCCATAAAGTTCCATGGGTTCCTGCAGAGTTCTGCAAGTGCCCGCAAGGGCCTGTAGGGGCCCACAGTGTTTCTGCCAGGTTCCGTAGAGTTCCGTAGGGGCCATATTTTTCTGTAGTGGCTGGTAGTATTCCGTAGGGGTCTGTAGGGTTCCGTAGGCGCCTGCAGTGTTCTGTAGGAGCCCATAGGGTTTTAGTGAGGTTCCGTTGTGTTGCTAAGGGTCTTGTAGAGTGCTGTCGGGTCCTGGAGTATTCTGTAGGGTTCCAGAGGGGCTCGTAGGGTTCCATCGAAATCTATAGGGTTCCCTAGGGGCCCATAGAGTCCCGTAGATTTCCGTAGGGACCTGTAGGGTTGTGTAAGTGCCCGCAGAAGTCTGTAGGAGTCTGTGGGATTCTGTAAGGTTCCGGAGGGTTCTGCAGGGTTCCGTAGGGACCCGTAGAGTTCCGTAGTGGCTGGTAAAGTTCCGTAGGGCCCTGTGGGGTTCTGTATGGACCTGTAGGGTTCCGTAGGGGCCTGCAGGGTTCCGTAAGTGCCCGCAGGTGTCTGTAGGGTTCCGTAGGGGTCTGTAGGGTTCCGTAGGCACCTGCAGTGTTCTGTAGGCGCCCATAGGGTTTTCGTGAGGTTCCGTTGTGTTGCTAAGGGTCTTGTAGAGTGCTGTCGGGTCCTGGAGTATTCTGTAGGGTTCCAGAGGGCCTCGTAGGGTTCCGTCGAAATCTGAAGGGTTCCCTAGGGGCCCGTAGAGTCCCGTAGATTGCCGTAGGGACCTGTAGGGTTGTGTAAGTGCCCGCAGGGGTTGGTAGGAGCTTGTAGGGTGCCATATGTTTCCGGAGGGTTGTGTAGGGTTCCGTAGGGGCCTGTGGTGTTCCCTAGGGGCCTGTAGAGTCTCGTACAGTTCCGTAGGGTCCTGTAGGTTTCCATAAGCGCCCGCAGAGGTCTGAAGGGGCCCGTACTGTTCCGTAAGGATCCATAGGGTTCCGTAGAGCTTCGTAGGTTCCCTAGAGGCCTCTGGAGTACCGCAGGAGCCAGTAGTGTTCCGTAGGGTCCTCTAGGGTTGAGTAAGTGCCCGCAGGAGTCTGTAGGAATCCGTGGGATTCTGTAAGGTTCTGGAGGGTTCTGCAGGGTTCCGTAGGGGCCCGTAGAGTTCCGTAGTGGCTGGTAAAGTTCCCTAGGGCCCTGTACCGTTCCGTAACTGCCTGCAAGGGTCTTTAGGCTTCCGTAGGGGCTGGTAGGGTTCCATAAAGTTCCGCGGGTTCCTGCAGAGTTCTGCAAGTGCCCGCAAGGGCCTGTAGGGGCCCACAGTGTTTCTGCCAGGTTCTGTAGAGTTCCGTAGGGGCCATATTTTTCTGTAGTGGCTGGTAGTATTCCGTAGGGGTCTGTAGGGTTCCGTAGGCGCCTGCAGTGTTCTGTAGGAGCCCATAGGGTTTTAGTGAGGTTCCGTTGTGTTGCTAAGGGTCTTGTAGAGTGCTGTTGGGTCCTGGAGTATTCTGTAGGGTTCCAGAGGGGCTCGTAGGGTTCCATCGAAATCTATAGGGTTCCCTAGGGGCCCATAGAGTCCCGTAGATTTCCGTAGGGACCTGTAGGGTTGTGTAAGTGCCCGCAGAAGTCTGTAGGAGTCTGTGGGATTCTGTAAGGTTCCGGAGGGTTCTGCAGGGTTCCGTAGGGACCCGTAGAGTTCCGTAGTGGCTGGTAAAGTTCCGTAGGGCCCTGTGGGGTTCTGTATGGACCTGTAGGGTTCCGTAGGGGCCTGCAGGGTTCCGTAAGTGCCCGCAGGTGTCTGTAGGGTTCCGTAGGGGTCTGTAGGGTTCCGTAGGCACCTGCAGTGTTCTGTAGGAGCCCATAGGGTTTTAGTGAGGTTCCGTTGTGTTGCTAAGGGTCTTGTAGAGTGCTGTCGGGTCCTGGAGTATTCTGTAGGGTTCCAGAGGGCCTCGTAGGGTTCCGTCGAAATCTGAAGGGTTCCCTAGGGGCCCGTAGAGTCCCGTAGATTGCCGTAGGGGCCTGTAGGGTTGTGTAAGTGCCCGCAGGGGTTGGTAGGAGCTTGTAGGGTGCCATATGTTTCCGGAGGGTTGTGTAGGGTTCCGTAGGGGCCTGTGGTGTTCCCTAGGGGCCTGTAGAGTCTCGTACAGTTCCGTAGGGTCCTGTAGGTTTCCATAAGCGCCCGCAGAGGTCTGAAGGGGCCCGTACTGTTCCGTAAGGATCCATAGGGTTCCGTAGAGCTTTGTAGGTTCCCTAGAGGCCTCTGGAGTACCGCAGGAGCCAGTAGTGTTCCGTAGGGTCCTCTAGGGTTGAGTAAGTTCCTGCAGGAGTCTGTAGGAATCCGTGGGATTCTGTAAGGTTCTGGAGGGTTCTGCAGGGTTCCGTAGGGGCCCGTAGAGTTCCGTAGTGGCTGGTAAAGTTCCCTAGGGCCCTGTACCGTTCCATAACTGCCTGCAAGGGTCTTTAGGCTTCCGTAGGGGCTGGTAGGGTTCCATAAAGTTCCATGGGTTCCTGCAGAGTTCTGCAAGTGCCCGCAAGGGCCTGTAGGGGCCCACAGTGTTTCTGCCAGGTTCCGTAGAGTTCCGTAGGGGCCATATTTTTCTGTAGTGGCTGGTAGTATTCCGTAGGGGTCTGTAGGGTTCCGTAGGCGCCTGCAGTGTTCTGTAGGAGCCCATAGGGTTTTAGTGAGGTTCCGTTGTGTTGCTAAGGGTCTTGTAGAGTGCTGTTGGGTCCTGGAGTATTCTGTAGGGTTCCAGAGGGGCTCGTAGGGTTCCATCGAAATCTATAGGGTTCCCTAGGGGCCCATAGAGTCCCGTAGATTTCCGTAGGGACCTGTAGGGTTGTGTAAGTGCCCGCAGAAGTCTGTAGGAGTCTGTGGGATTCTGTAAGGTTCCGGAGGGTTCTGCAGGGTTCCGTAGGGACCCGTAGAGTTCCGTAGTGGCTGGTAAAGTTCCGTAGGGCCCTGTGGGGTTCTGTATGGACCTGTAGGGTTCCGTAGGGGCCTGCAGGGTTCCGTAAGTGCCCGCAGGTGTCTGTAGGGTTCCGTAGGGGTCTGTAGGGTTCCGTAGGCACCTGCAGTGTTCTGTAGGCGCCCATAGGGTTTTAGTGAGGTTCCGTTGTGTTGCTAAGGGTCTTGTAGAGTGCTGTCGGGTCCTGGAGTATTCTGTAGGGTTCCAGAGGGCCTCGTAGGGTTCCGTCGAAATCTGAAGGGTTCCCTAGGGGCCCGTAGAGTCCCGTAGATTGCCGTAGGGGCCTGTAGGGTTGTGTAAGTGCCCGCAGGGGTTGGTAGGAGCTTGTAGGGTGCCATATGTTTCCGGAGGGTTGTGTAGGGTTCCGTAGGGGCCTGTGGTGTTCCCTAGGGGCCTGTAGAGTCTCGTACAGTTCCGTAGGGTCCTGTAGGTTTCCATAAGCGCCCGCAGAGGTCTGAAGGGGCCCGTACTGTTCCGTAAGGATCCATAGGGTTCCGTAGAGCTTCGTAGGTTCCCTAGAGGCCTCTGGAGTACCGCAGGAGCCAGTAGTGTTCCGTAGGGTCCTCTAGGGTTGAGTAAGTGCCTGCAGGAGTCTGTAGGAATCCGTGGGATTCTGTAAGCTTCTGGAGGGTTCTGCAGGGTTCCGTAGGGGCCCATAGAGTTCCGTAGTGGCTGGTAAAGTTCCCTAGGGCCCTGTACCGTTCCGTAACTGCCTCAAGGGTCTTTAGGCTTCCGTAGGGGCTGGTAGGATTCCATAAAGTTCCGTGGGTTCCTGCAGAGTTCTGCAAGTGCCCGCAAGGGCCTGTAGGGGCCCACAGTGTTTCTGCCAGGTTCCGTAGAGTTCCGTAGGGGCCATATTTTTCTGTAGTGGCTGGTAGTATTCCGTAGGGGTCTGTAGGGTTCCGTAGGCGCCTGCAGTGTTCTGTAGGAGCCCATAGGGTTTTAGTGAGGTTCCGTTGTGTTGCTAAGGGTCTTGTAGAGTGCTGTCGGGTCCTGGAGTATTCTGTAGGGTTCCAGAGGGGCTCGTAGGGTTCCATCGAAATCTATAGGGTTCCCTAGGGGCCCATAGAGTCCCGTAGATTTCCGTAGGGACCTGTAGGGTTGTGTAAGTGCCCGCAGAAGTCTGTAGGAGTCTGTGGGATTCTGTAAGGTTCCGGAGGGTTCTGCAGGGTTCCGTAGGGACCCGTAGAGTTCCGTAGTGGCTGGTAAAGTTCCGTAGGGCCCTGTGGGGTTCTGTATGGACATGTAGGGTTCCGTAGGGGCCTGCAGGGTTCCGTAAGTGCCCGCAGGTGTCTGTAGGGTTCCGTAGGGGTCTGTAGGGTTCCGTAGGCACCTGCAGTGTTCTGTAGGCGCCCATAGGGTTTTCGTGAGGTTCCGTTGTGTTGCTAAGGGTCTTGTAGAGTGCTGTCGGGTCCTGGAGTATTCTGTAGGGTTCCAGAGGGCCTCGTAGGGTTCCGTCGAAATCTGAAGGGTTCCCTAGGGGCCCGTAGAGTCCCGTAGATTGCCGTAGGGACCTGTAGGGTTGTGTAAGTGCCCGCAGGGGTTGGTAGGAGCTTGTAGGGTGCCATATGTTTCCGGAGGGTTGTGTAGGGTTCCGTAGGGGCCTGTGGTGTTCCCTAGGGGCCTGTAGAGTCTCGTACAGTTCCGTAGGGTCCTGTAGGTTTCCATAAGCGCCCGCAGAGGTGTGAAGGGGCCCGTACTGTTCCGTAAGGATCCATAGGGTTCCGTAGAGCTTCGTAGGTTCCCTAGAGGCCTCTGGAGTACCGCAGGAGCCAGTAGTGTTCCGTAGGGTCCTCTAGGGTTGAGTAAGTGCCCGCAGGAGTCTGTAGGAATCCGTGGGATTCTGTAAGGTTCTGGAGGGTTCTGCAGGGTTCCGTAGGGGCCCGTAGAGTTCCGTAGTGGCTGGTAAAGTTCCCTAGGGCCCTGTACCGTTCCGTAACTGCCTGCAAGGGTCTTTAGGCTTCCGTAGGGGCTGGTAGGGTTCCATAAAGTTCCATGGGTTCCTGCAGAGTTCTGCAAGTGCCCGCAAGGGCCTGTAGGGGCCCACAGTGTTTCTGCCAGGTTCTGTAGAGTTCCGTAGGGGCCATATTTTTCTGTAGTGGCTGGTAGTATTCCGTAGGGGTCTGTAGGGTTCCGTAGGCGCCTGCAGTGTTCTGTAGGAGCCCATAGGGTTTTAGTGAGGTTCCGTTGTGTTGCTAAGGGTCTTGTAGAGTGCTGTTGGGTCCTGGAGTATTCTGTAGGGTTCCAGAGGGGCTCGTAGGGTTCCATCGAAATCTATAGGGTTCCCTAGGGGCCCATAGAGTCCCGTAGATTTCCGTAGGGACCTGTAGGGTTGTGTAAGTGCCCGCAGAAGTCTGTAGGAGTCTGTGGGATTCTGTAAGGTTCCGGAGGGTTCTGCAGGGTTCCGTAGGGACCCGTAGAGTTCCGTAGTGGCTGGTAAAGTTCCGTAGGGCCCTGTGGGGTTCTGTATGGACCTGTAGGGTTCCGTAGGGGCCTGCAGGGTTCCGTAAGTGCCCGCAGGTGTCTGTAGGGTTCCGTAGGGGTCTGTAGGGTTCCGTAGGCACCTGCAGTGTTCTGTAGGAGCCCATAGGGTTTTCGTGAGGTTCCGTTGTGTTGCTAAGGGTCTTGTAGAGTGCTGTCGGGTCCTGGAGTATTCTGTAGGGTTCCAGAGGGCCTCGTAGGGTTCCGTCGAAATCTGAAGGGTTCCCTAGGGGCCCGTAGAGTCCCGTAGATTGCCGTAGGGGCCTGTAGGGTTGTGTAAGTGCCCGCAGGGGTTGGTAGGAGCTTGTAGGGTGCCATATGTTTCCGGAGGGTTGTGTAGGGTTCCGTAGGGGCCTGTGGTGTTCCCTAGGGGCCTGTAGAGTCTCGTACAGTTCCGTAGGGTCCTGTAGGTTTCCATAAGCGCCCGCAGAGGTCTGAAGGGGCCCGTACTGTTCCGTAAGGATCCATAGGGTTCCGTAGAGCTTTGTAGGTTCCCTAGAGGCCTCTGGAGTACCGCAGGAGCCAGTAGTGTTCCGTAGGGTCCTCTAGGGTTGAGTAAGTGCCCGCAGGAGTCTGTAGGAATCCGTGGGATTCTGTAAGGTTCTGGAGGGTTCTGCAGGGTTCCGTAGGGGCCCGTAGAGTTCCGTAGTGGCTGGTAAAGTTCCCTAGGGCCCTGTACCGTTCCATAACTGCCTGCAAGGGTCTTTAGGCTTCCGTAGGGGCTGGTAGGGTTCCATAAAGTTCCATGGGTTCCTGCAGAGTTCTGCAAGTGCCCGCAAGGGCCTGTAGGGGCCCACAGTGTTTCTGCCAGGTTCCGTAGAGTTCCGTAGGGGCCATATTTTTCTGTAGTGGCTGGTAGTATTCCGTAGGGGTCTGTAGGGTTCCGTAGGCGCCTGCAGTGTTCTGTAGGAGCCCATAGGGTTTTAGTGAGGTTCCGTTGTGTTGCTAAGGGTCTTGTAGAGTGCTGTTGGGTCCTGGAGTATTCTGTAGGGTTCCAGAGGGGCTCGTAGGGTTCCATCGAAATCTATAGGGTTCCCTAGGGGCCCATAGAGTCCCGTAGATTTCCGTAGGGACCTGTAGGGTTGTGTAAGTGCCCGCAGAAGTCTGTAGGAGTCTGTGGGATTCTGTAAGGTTCCGGAGGGTTCTGCAGGGTTCCGTAGGGACCCGTAGAGTTCCGTAGTGGCTGGTAAAGTTCCGTAGGGCCCTGTGGGGTTCTGTATGGACATGTAGGGTTCCGTAGGGGCCTGCAGGGTTCCGTAAGTGCCTGCAGGTGTCTGTAGGGTTCCGTAGGGGTCTGTAGGGTTCCGTAGGCACCTGCAGTGTTCTGTAGGCGCCCATAGGGTTTTCGTGAGGTTCCGTTGTGTTGCTAAGGGTCTTGTAGAGTGCTGTCGGGTCCTGGAGTATTCTGTAGGGTTCCAGAGGGCCTCGTAGGGTTCCGTCGAAATCTGAAGGGTTCCCTAGGGGCCCGTAGAGTCCCGTAGATTTCCGTAGGGGCCTGTAGGGTTGTGTAAGTGCCCGCAGGGGTTGGTAGGAGCTTGTAGGGTGCCATATGTTTCCGGAGGGTTGTGTAGGGTTCCGTAGGGGCCTGTGGTGTTCCCTAGGGGCCTGTAGAGTCTCGTACAGTTCCGTAGGGTCCTGTAGGTTTCCATAAGCGCCCGCAGAGGTCTGAAGGGGCCCGTACTGTTCCGTAAGGATCCATAGGGTTCCGTAGAGCTTCGTAGGTTCCCTAGAGGCCTCTGGAGTACCGCAGGAGCCAGTAGTGTTCCGTAGGGTCCTCTAGGGTTGAGTAAGTGCCCGCAGGAGTCTGTAGGAATCCGTGGGATTCTGTAAGGTTCTGGAGGGTTCTGCAGGGTTCCGTAGGGGCCCGTAGAGTTCCGTAGTGGCTGGTAAAGTTCCCTAGGGCCCTGTACCGTTCCGTAACTGCCTGCAAGGGTCTTTAGGCTTCCGTAGGGGCTGGTAGGGTTCCATAAAGTTTTGTGGGTTCCTGCAGAGTTCTGCAAGTGCCCGCAAGAGCCTGTAGGGGCCCACAGTGTTTCTGCCAGGTTCCGTAGAGTTCCGTAGGGGCCATATTTTTCTGTAGTGGCTGGTAGTATTCCGTAGGGGTCTGTAGGGTTCCGTAGGCGCCTGCAGTGTTCTGTAGGAGCCCATAGGGTTTTAGTGAGGTTCCGTTGTGTTGCTAAGGGTCTTGTAGAGTGCTGTTGGGTCCTGGAGTATTCTGTAGGGTTCCAGAGGGGCTCGTAGGGTTCCATCAAAATCTATAGGGTTCCCTAGGGGCCCATAGAGTCCCGTAGATTTCCGTAGGGACCTGTAGGGTTGTGTAAGTGCCCGCAGAAGTCTGTAGGAGTCTGTGGGATTCTGTAAGGTTCCGGAGGGTTCTGCAGGGTTCCGTAGGGACCCGTAGAGTTCTGTAGTGGCTGGTAAAGTTCCGTAGGGCCCTGTGGGGTTCTGTATGGACCTGTAGGGTTCCGTAGGGGCCTGCAGGGTTCCGTAAGTGCCCGCAGGTGTCTGTAGGGTTCCGTAGGGGTCTGTAGGGTTCCGTAGGCACCTGCAGTGTTCTGTAGGCGCCCATAGGGTTTTCGTGAGGTTCCGTTGTGTTGCTAAGGGTCTTGTAGAGTGCTGTCGGGTCCTGGAGTATTCTGTAGGGTTCCAGAGGGCCTCGTAGGGTTCCGTCGAAATCTGAAGGGTTCCCTAGGGGCCCGTAGAGTCCCGTAGATTGCCGTAGGGGCCTGTAGGGTTGTGTAAGTGCCCGCAGGGGTTGGTAGGAGCTTGTAGGGTGCCATATGTTTCCGGAGGGTTGTGTAGGGTTCCGTAGGGGCCTGTGGTGTTCCCTAGGGGCCTGTAGAGTCTCGTACAGTTCCGTAGGGTCCTGTAGGTTTCCATAAGCGCCCGCAGAGGTCTGAAGGGGCCCGTACTGTTCCGTAAGGATCCATAGGGTTCCGTAGAGCTTCGTAGGTTCCCTAGAGGCCTCTGGAGTACCGCAGGAGCCAGTAGTGTTCCGTAGGGTCCTCTAGGGTTGAGTAAGTGCCTGCAGGAGTCTGTAGGAATCCGTGGGATTCTGTAAGGTTCTGGAGGGTTCTGCAGGGTTCCGTAGGGGCCCATAGAGTTCCGTAGTGGCTGGTAAAGTTCCCTAGGGCCCTGTACCGTTCCGTAACTGCCTCAAGGGTCTTTATGCTTCCGTAGGGGCTGGTAGGATTCCATAAAGTTCCGTGGGTTCCTGCAGAGTTCTGCAAGTGCCCGCAAGGGCCTGTAGGGGCCCACAGTGTTTCTGCCAGGTTCCGTAGAGTTCCGTAGGGGCCATATTTTTCTGTAGTGGCTGGTAGTATTCCGTAGGGGTCTGTAGGGTTCCGTAGGCGCCTGCAGTGTTCTGTAGGAGCCCATAGGGTTTTAGTGAGGTTCCGTTGTGTTGCTAAGGGTCTTGTAGAGTGCTGTCGGGTCCTGGAGTATTCTGTAGGGTTCCAGAGGGGCTCGTAGGGTTCCATCGAAATCTATAGGGTTCCCTAGGGGCCCATAGAGTCCCGTAGATTTCCGTAGGGACCTGTAGGGTTGTGTAAGTGCCCGCAGAAGTCTGTAGGAGTCTGTGGGATTCTGTAAGGTTCCGGAGGGTTCTGCAGGGTTCCGTAGGGACCCGTAGAGTTCCGTAGTGGCTGGTAAAGTTCCGTAGGGCCCTGTGGGGTTCTGTATGGACCTGTAGGGTTCCGTAGGGGCCTGCAGGGTTCCGTAAGTGCCCGCAGGTGTCTGTAGGGTTCCGTAGGGGTCTGTAGGGTTCCGTAGGCACCTGCAGTGTTCTGTAGGAGCCCATAGGGTTTTCGTGAGGTTCCGTTGTGTTGCTAAGGGTCTTGTAGAGTGCTGTCGGGTCCTGGAGTATTCTGTAGGGTTCCAGAGGGCCTCGTAGGGTTCCGTCGAAATCTGAAGGGTTCCCTAGGGGCCCGTAGAGTCCCGTAGATTGCCGTAGGGACCTGTAGGGTTGTGTAAGTGCCCGCAGGGGTTGGTAGGAGCTTGTAGGGTGCCATATGTTTCCGGAGGGTTGTGTAGGGTTCCGTAGGGGCCTGTGGTGTTCCCTAGGGGCCTGTAGAGTCTCGTACAGTTCCGTAGGGTCCTGTAGGTTTCCATAAGCGCCCGCAGAGGTGTGAAGGGGCCCGTACTGTTCCGTAAGGATCCATAGGGTTCCGTAGAGCTTCGTAGGTTCCCTAGAGGCCTCTGGAGTACCGCAGGAGCCAGTAGTGTTCCGTAGGGTCCTCTAGGGTTGAGTAAGTGCCCGCAGGAGTCTGTAGGAATCCGTGGGATTCTGTAAGGTTCTGGAGGGTTCTGCAGGGTTCCGTAGGGGCCCGTAGAGTTCCGTAGTGGCTGGTAAAGTTCCCTAGGGCCCTGTACCGTTCCGTAACTGCCTGCAAGGGTCTTTAGGCTTCCGTAGGGGCTGGTAGGTTTCCATAAAGTTTTGTGGGTTCCTGCAGAGTTCTGCAAGTGCCCGCAAGGGCCTGTAGGGGCCCACAGTGTTTCTGCCAGGTTCCGTAGAGTTCCCTAGGGGCCATATTTTTCTGTAGTGGCTGGTAGTATTCCGTAGGGGTCTGTAGGGTTCCGTAGGCGCCTGCAGTGTTCTGTAGGAGCCCATAGGGTTTTAGTGAGGTTCCGTTGCGTTGCTAAGGGTCTTGTAGAGTGCTGTTGGGTCCTGGAGTATTCTGTAGGGTTCCAGAGGGGCTCGTAGGGTTCCATCAAAATCTATAGGGTTCCCTAGGGGCCCATAGAGTCCCGTAGATTTCCGTAGGGACCTGTAGGGTTGTGTAAGTGCCCGCAGAAGTCTGTAGGAGTCTGTGGGATTCTGTAAGGTTCCGGAGGGTTCTGCAGGTTTCCGTAGGGACCCGTAGAGTTCCGTAGTGGCTGGTAAAGTTCCGTAGGGCCCTGTGGGGTTCTGTATGGACATGTAGGGTTCCGTAGGGGCCTGCAGGGTTCCGTAAGTGCCCGCAGGTGTCTGTAGGGTTCCATAGGGGTCTGTAGGGTTCCGTAGGCACCTGCAGTGTTCTGTAGGCGCCCATAGGGTTTTAGTGAGGTTCCGTTGTGTTGCTAAGGGTCTTGTAGAGTGCTGTCGGGTCCTGGAGTATTCTGTAGGGTTCCAGAGGGCCTCGTAGGGTTCCGTCGAAATCTGAAGGGTTCCCTAGGGGCCCGTAGAGTCCCGTAGATTGCCGTAGGGACCTGTAGGGTTGTGTAAGTGCCCGCAGGGGTTGGTAGGAGCTTGTAGGGTGCCATATGTTTCCGGAGGGTTGTGTAGGGTTCCGTAGGGGCCTGTGGTGTTCCCTAGGGGCCTGTAGAGTCTCGTACAGTTCCGTAGGGTCCTGTAGGTTTCCATAAGCGCCCGCAGAGGTGTGAAGGGGCCCGTACTGTTCCGTAAGGATCCATAGGGTTCCGTAGAGCTTCGTAGGTTCCCTAGAGGCCTCTGGAGTACCGCAGGAGCCAGTAGTGTTCCGTAGGGTCCTCTAGGGTTGAGTAAGTGCCCGCAGGAGTCTGTAGGAATCCGTGGGATTCTGTAAGGTTCTGGAGGGTTCTGCAGGGTTCCGTAGGGGCCCGTAGAGTTCCGTAGTGGCTGGTAAAGTTCCCTAGGGCCCTGTACCGTTCCGTAACTGCCTGCAAGGGTCTTTAGGCTTCCGTAGGGGCTGGTAGGTTTCCATAAAGTTTTGTGGGTTCCTGCAGAGTTCTGCAAGTGCCCGCAAGGGCCTGTAGGGGCCCACAGTGTTTCTGCCAGGTTCCGTAGAGTTCCCTAGGGGCCATATTTTTCTGTAGTGGCTGGTAGTATTCCGTAGGGGTCTGTAGGGTTCCGTAGGCGCCTGCAGTGTTCTGTAGGAGCCCATAGGGTTTTAGTGAGGTTCCGTTGCGTTGCTAAGGGTCTTGTAGAGTGCTGTTGGGTCCTGGAGTATTCTGTAGGGTTCCAGAGGGGCTCGTAGGGTTCCATCAAAATCTATAGGGTTCCCTAGGGGCCCATAGAGTCCCGTAGATTTCCGTAGGGACCTGTAGGGTTGTGTAAGTGCCCGCAGAAGTCTGTAGGAGTCTGTGGGATTCTGTAAGGTTCCGGAGGGTTCTGCAGGTTTCCGTAGGGACCCGTAGAGTTCCGTAGTGGCTGGTAAAGTTCCGTAGGGCCCTGTGGGGTTCTGTATGGACATGTAGGGTTCCGTAGGGGCCTGCAGGGTTCCGTAAGTGCCCGCAGGTGTCTGTAGGGTTCCGTAGGGGTCTGTAGGGTTCCGTAGGCACCTGCAGTGTTCTGTAGGCGCCCATAGGGTTTTCGTGAGGTTCCGTTGTGTTGCTAAGGGTCTTGTAGAGTGCTGTCGGGTCCTGGAGTATTCTGTAGGGTTCCAGAGGGCCTCGTAGGGTTCCGTCGAAATCTGAAGGGTTCCCTAGGGGCCCGTAGAGTCCCGTAGATTGCCGTAGGGACCTGTAGGGTTGTGTAAGTGCCCGCAGGGGTTGGTAGGAGCTTGTAGGGTGCCATATGTTTCCGGAGGGTTGTGTAGGGTTCCGTAGGGGCCTGTGGTGTTCCCTAGGGGCCTGTAGAGTCTCGTACAGTTCCGTAGGGTCCTGTAGGTTTCCATAAGCGCCCGCAGAGGTGTGAAGGGGCCCGTACTGTTCCGTAAGGATCCATAGGGTTCCGTAGAGCTTCGTAGGTTCCCTAGAGGCCTCTGGAGTACCGCAGGAGCCAGTAGTGTTCCGTAGGGTCCTCTAGGGTTGAGTAAGTGCCCGCAGGAGTCTGTAGGAATCCGTGGGATTCTGTAAGGTTCTGGAGGGTTCTGCAGGGTTCCGTAGGGGCCCGTAGAGTTCCGTAGTGGCTGGTAAAGTTCCCTAGGGCCCTGTACCGTTCCGTAACTGCCTGCAAGGGTCTTTAGGCTTCCGTAGGGGCTGGTAGGTTTCCATAAAGTTTTGTGGGTTCCTGCAGAGTTCTGCAAGTGCCCGCAAGGGCCTGTAGGGGCCCACAGTGTTTCTGCCAGGTTCCGTAGAGTTCCCTAGGGGCCATATTTTTCTGTAGTGGCTGGTAGTATTCCGTAGGGGTCTGTAGGGTTCCGTAGGCGCCTGCAGTGTTCTGTAGGAGCCCATAGGGTTTTAGTGAGGTTCCGTTGCGTTGCTAAGGGTCTTGTAGAGTGCTGTTGGGTCCTGGAGTATTCTGTAGGGTTCCAGAGGGGCTCGTAGGGTTCCATCAAAATCTATAGGGTTCCCTAGGGGCCCATAGAGTCCCGTAGATTTCCGTAGGGACCTGTAGGGTTGTGTAAGTGCCCGCAGAAGTCTGTAGGAGTCTGTGGGATTCTGTAAGGTTCCGGAGGGTTCTGCAGGGTTCCGTAGGGACCCGTAGAGTTCCGTAGTGGCTGGTAAAGTTCCGTAGGGCCCTGTGGGGTTCTGTATGGACATGTAGGGTTCCGTAGGGGCCTGCAGGGTTCCGTAAGTGCCCGCAGGTGTCTGTAGGGTTCCGTAGGGGTCTGTAGGGTTCCGTAGGCACCTGCAGTGTTCTGTAGGCGCCCATAGGGTTTTCGTGAGGTTCCGTTGTGTTGCTAAGGGTCTTGTAGAGTGCTGTCGGGTCCTGGAGTATTCTGTAGGGTTCCAGAGGGCCTCGTAGGGTTCTGTCGAAATCTGAAGGGTTCCCTAGGGGCCCGTAGAGTCCCGTAGATTGCCGTAGGGGCCTGTAGGGTTGTGTAAGTGCCCGCAGGGGTTGGTAGGAGCTTGTAGGGTGCCATATGTTTCCGGAGGGTTGTGTAGGGTTCCGTAGGGGCCTGTGGTGTTCCCTAGGGGCCTGTAGAGTCTCGTACAGTTCCGTAGGGTCCTGTAGGTTTCCATAAGCGCCCGCAGAGGTCTGAAGGGGCCCGTACTGTTCCGTAAGGATCCATAGGGTTCCGTAGAGCTTCGTAGGTTCCCTAGAGGCCTCTGGAGTACCGCAGGAGCCAGTAGTGTTCCGTAGGGTCCTCTAGGGTTGAGTAAGTGCCTGCAGGAGTCTGTAGGAATCCGTGGGATTCTGTAAGCTTCTGGAGGGTTCTGCAGGGTTCCGTAGGGGCCCATAGAGTTCCGTAGTGGCTGGTAAAGTTCCCTAGGGCCCTGTACCGTTCCGTAACTGCCTCAAGGGTCTTTAGGCTTCCGTAGGGGCTGGTAGGATTCCATAAAGTTCCGTGGGTTCCTGCAGAGTTCTGCAAGTGCCCGCAAGGGCCTGTAGGGGCCCACAGTGTTTCTGCCAGGTTCCGTAGAGTTCCGTAGGGGCCATATTTTTCTGTAGTGGCTGGTAGTATTCCGTAGGGGTCTGTAGGGTTCCGTAGGCGCCTGCAGTGTTCTGTAGGAGCCCATAGGGTTTTAGTGAGGTTCCGTTGTGTTGCTAAGGGTCTTGTAGAGTGCTGTCGGGTCCTGGAGTATTCTGTAGGGTTCCAGAGGGGCTCGTAGGGTTCCATCGAAATCTATAGGGTTCCCTAGGGGCCCATAGAGTCCCGTAGATTTCCGTAGGGACCTGTAGGGTTGTGTAAGTGCCCGCAGAAGTCTGTAGGAGTCTGTGGGATTCTGTAAGGTTCCGGAGGGTTCTGCAGGGTTCCGTAGGGACCCGTAGAGTTCCGTAGTGGCTGGTAAAGTTCCGTAGGGCCCTGTGGGGTTCTGTATGGACATGTAGGGTTCCGTAGGGGCCTGCAGGGTTCCGTAAGTGCCCGCAGGTGTCTGTAGGGTTCCGTAGGGGTCTGTAGGGTTCCGTAGGCACCTGCAGTGTTCTGTAGGCGCCCATAGGGTTTTAGTGAGGTTCCGTTGTGTTGCTAAGGGTCTTGTAGAGTGCTGTCGGGTCCTGGAGTATTCTGTAGGGTTCCAGAGGGCCTCGTAGGGTTCCGTCGAAATCTGAAGGGTTCCCTAGGGGCCCGTAGAGTCCCGTAGATTGCCGTAGGGACCTGTAGGGTTGTGTAAGTGCCCGCAGGGGTTGGTAGGAGCTTGTAGGGTGCCATATGTTTCCGGAGGGTTGTGTAGGGTTCCGTAGGGGCCTGTGGTGTTCCCTAGGGGCCTGTAGAGTCTCGTACAGTTCCGTAGGGTCCTGTAGGTTTCCATAAGCGCCCGCAGAGGTGTGAAGGGGCCCGTACTGTTCCGTAAGGATCCATAGGGTTCCGTAGAGCTTCGTAGGTTCCCTAGAGGCCTCTGGAGTACCGCAGGAGCCAGTAGTGTTCCGTAGGGTCCTCTAGGGTTGAGTAAGTGCCCGCAGGAGTCTGTAGGAATCCGTGGGATTCTGTAAGGTTCTGGAGGGTTCTGCAGGGTTCCGTAGGGGCCCGTAGAGTTCCGTAGTGGCTGGTAAAGTTCCCTAGGGCCCTGTACCGTTCCGTAACTGCCTGCAAGGGTCTTTAGGCTTCCGTAGGGGCTGGTAGGGTTCCATAAAGTTCCATGGGTTCCTGCAGAGTTCTGCAAGTGCCCGCAAGGGCCTGTAGGGGCCCACAGTGTTTCTGCCAGGTTCTGTAGAGTTCCGTAGGGGCCATATTTTTCTGTAGTGGCTGGTAGTATTCCGTAGGGGTCTGTAGGGTTCCGTAGGCGCCTGCAGTGTTCTGTAGGAGCCCATAGGGTTTTAGTGAGGTTCCGTTGTGTTGCTAAGGGTCTTGTAGAGTGCTGTCGGGTCCTGGAGTATTCTGTAGGGTTCCAGAGGGGCTCGTAGGGTTCCATCGAAATCTATAGGGTTCCCTAGGGGCCCATAGAGTCCCGTAGATTTCCGTAGGGACCTGTAGGGTTGTGTAAGTGCCCGCAGAAGTCTGTAGGAGTCTGTGGGATTCTGTAAGGTTCCGGAGGGTTCTGCAGGGTTCCGTAGGGACCCGTAGAGTTCCGTAGTGGCTGGTAAAGTTCCGTAGGGCCCTGTGGGGTTCTGTATGGACATGTAGGGTTCCGTAGGGGCCTGCAGGGTTCCGTAAGTGCCCGCAGGTGTCTGTAGGGTTCCGTAGGGGTCTGTAGGGTTCCGTAGGCACCTGCAGTGTTCTGTAGGCGCCCATAGGGTTTTAGTGAGGTTCCGTTGTGTTGCTAAGGGTCTTGTAGAGTGCTGTCGGGTCCTGGAGTATTCTGTAGGGTTCCAGAGGGCCTCGTAGGGTTCCGTCGAAATCTGAAGGGTTCCCTAGGGGCCCGTAGAGTCCCGTAGATTGCCGTAGGGACCTGTAGGGTTGTGTAAGTGCCCGCAGGGGTTGGTAGGAGCTTGTAGGGTGCCATATGTTTCCGGAGGGTTGTGTAGGGTTCCGTAGGGGCCTGTGGTGTTCCCTAGGGGCCTGTAGAGTCTCGTACAGTTCCGTAGGGTCCTGTAGGTTTCCATAAGCGCCCGCAGAGGTGTGAAGGGGCCCGTACTGTTCCGTAAGGATCCATAGGGTTCCGTAGAGCTTCGTAGGTTCCCTAGAGGCCTCTGGAGTACCGCAGGAGCCAGTAGTGTTCCGTAGGGTCCTCTAGGGTTGAGTAAGTGCCCGCAGGAGTCTGTAGGAATCCGTGGGATTCTGTAAGGTTCTGGAGGGTTCTGCAGGGTTCCGTAGGGGCCCGTAGAGTTCCGTAGTGGCTGGTAAAGTTCCCTAGGGCCCTGTACCGTTCCGTAACTGCCTGCAAGGGTCTTTAGGCTTCCGTAGGGGCTGGTAGGGTTCCATAAAGTTCCATGGGTTCCTGCAGAGTTCTGCAAGTGCCCGCAAGGGCCTGTAGGGGCCCACAGTGTTTCTGCCAGGTTCTGTAGAGTTCCGTAGGGGCCATATTTTTCTGTAGTGGCTGGTAGTATTCCGTAGGGGTCTGTAGGGTTCCGTAGGCGCCTGCAGTGTTCTGTAGGAGCCCATAGGGTTTTAGTGAGGTTCCGTTGTGTTGCTAAGGGTCTTGTAGAGTGCTGTCGGGTCCTGGAGTATTCTGTAGGGTTCCAGAGGGGCTCGTAGGGTTCCATCGAAATCTATAGGGTTCCCTAGGGGCCCATAGAGTCCCGTAGATTTCCGTAGGGACCTGTAGGGTTGTGTAAGTGCCCGCAGAAGTCTGTAGGAGTCTGTGGGATTCTGTAAGGTTCCGGAGGGTTCTGCAGGGTTCCGTAGGGACCCGTAGAGTTCCGTAGTGGCTGGTAAAGTTCCGTAGGGCCCTGTGGGGTTCTGTATGGACATGTAGGGTTCCGTAGGGGCCTGCAGGGTTCCGTAAGTGCCCGCAGGTGTCTGTAGGGTTCCGTAGGGGTCTGTAGGGTTCCGTAGGCACCTGCAGTGTTCTGTAGGCGCCCATAGGGTTTTAGTGAGGTTCCGTTGTGTTGCTAAGGGTCTTGTAGAGTGCTGTCGGGTCCTGGAGTATTCTGTAGGGTTCCAGAGGGCCTCGTAGGGTTCCGTCGAAATCTGAAGGGTTCCCTAGGGGCCCGTAGAGTCCCGTAGATTGCCGTAGGGACCTGTAGGGTTGTGTAAGTGCCCGCAGGGGTTGGTAGGAGCTTGTAGGGTGCCATATGTTTCCGGAGGGTTGTGTAGGGTTCCGTAGGGGCCTGTGGTGTTCCCTAGGGGCCTGTAGAGTCTCGTACAGTTCCGTAGGGTCCTGTAGGTTTCCATAAGCGCCCGCAGAGGTGTGAAGGGGCCCGTACTGTTCCGTAAGGATCCATAGGGTTCCGTAGAGCTTCGTAGGTTCCCTAGAGGCCTCTGGAGTACCGCAGGAGCCAGTAGTGTTCCGTAGGGTCCTCTAGGGTTGAGTAAGTGCCCGCAGGAGTCTGTAGGAATCCGTGGGATTCTGTAAGGTTCTGGAGGGTTCTGCAGGGTTCCGTAGGGGCCCGTAGAGTTCCGTAGTGGCTGGTAAAGTTCCCTAGGGCCCTGTACCGTTCCGTAACTGCCTGCAAGGGTCTTTAGGCTTCCGTAGGGGCTGGTAGGGTTCCATAAAGTTCCATGGGTTCCTGCAGAGTTCTGCAAGTGCCCGCAAGGGCCTGTAGGGGCCCACAGTGTTTCTGCCAGGTTCTGTAGAGTTCCGTAGGGGCCATATTTTTCTGTAGTGGCTGGTAGTATTCCGTAGGGGTCTGTAGGGTTCCGTAGGCGCCTGCAGTGTTCTGTAGGAGCCCATAGGGTTTTAGTGAGGTTCCGTTGTGTTGCTAAGGGTCTTGTAGAGTGCTGTTGGGTCCTGGAGTATTCTGTAGGGTTCCAGAGGGGCTCGTAGGGTTCCATCGAAATCTATAGGGTTCCCTAGGGGCCCATAGAGTCCCGTAGATTTCCGTAGGGACCTGTAGGGTTGTGTAAGTGCCCGCAGAAGTCTGTAGGAGTCTGTGGGATTCTGTAAGGTTCCGGAGGGTTCTGCAGGGTTCCGTAGGGACCCGTAGAGTTCCGTAGTGGCTGGTAAAGTTCCGTAGGGCCCTGTGGGGTTCTGTATGGACCTGTAGGGTTCCGTAGGGGCCTGCAGGGTTCCGTAAGTGCCCGCAGGTGTCTGTAGGGTTCCGTAGGGGTCTGTAGGGTTCCGTAGGCACCTGCAGTGTTCTGTAGGAGCCCATAGGGTTTTAGTGAGGTTCCGTTGTGTTGCTAAGGGTCTTGTAGAGTGCTGTCGGGTCCTGGAGTATTCTGTAGGGTTCCAGAGGGCCTCGTAGGGTTCCGTCGAAATCTGAAGGGTTCCCTAGGGGCCCGTAGAGTCCCGTAGATTTCCGTAGGGGCCTGTAGGGTTGTGTAAGTGCCCGCAGGGGTTGGTAGGAGCTTGTAGGGTGCCATATGTTTCCGGAGGGTTGTGTAGGGTTCCGTAGGGGCCTGTGGTGTTCCCTAGGGGCCTGTAGAGTCTCGTACAGTTCCGTAGGGTCCTGTAGGTTTCCATAAGCGCCCGCAGAGGTCTGAAGGGGCCCGTACTGTTCCGTAAGGATCCATAGGGTTCCGTAGAGCTTTGTAGGTTCCCTAGAGGCCTCTGGAGTACCGCAGGAGCCAGTAGTGTTCCGTAGGGTCCTCTAGGGTTGAGTAAGTGCCCGCAGGAGTCTGTAGGAATCCGTGGGATTCTGTAAGGTTCTGGAGGGTTCTGCAGGGTTCCGTAGGGGCCCGTAGAGTTCCGTAGTGGCTGGTAAAGTTCCCTAGGGCCCTGTACCGTTCCATAACTGCCTGCAAGGGTCTTTAGGCTTCCGTAGGGGCTGGTAGGGTTCCATAAAGTTCCATGGGTTCCTGCAGAGTTCTGCAAGTGCCCGCAAGGGCCTGTAGGGGCCCACAGTGTTTCTGCCAGGTTCCGTAGAGTTCCGTAGGGGCCATATTTTTCTGTAGTGGCTGGTAGTATTCCGTAGGGGTCTGTAGGGTTCCGTAGGCGCCTGCAGTGTTCTGTAGGAGCCCATAGGGTTTTAGTGAGGTTCCGTTGTGTTGCTAAGGGTCTTGTAGAGTGCTGTTGGGTCCTGGAGTATTCTGTAGGGTTCCAGAGGGGCTCGTAGGGTTCCATCGAAATCTATAGGGTTCCCTAGGGGCCCATAGAGTCCCGTAGATTTCCGTAGGGACCTGTAGGGTTGTGTAAGTGCCCGCAGAAGTCTGTAGGAGTCTGTGGGATTCTGTAAGGTTCCGGAGGGTTCTGCAGGGTTCCGTAGGGACCCGTAGAGTTCCGTAGTGGCTGGTAAAGTTCCGTAGGGCCCTGTGGGGTTCTGTATGGACATGTAGGGTTCCGTAGGGGCCTGCAGGGTTCCGTAAGTGCCTGCAGGTGTCTGTAGGGTTCCGTAGGGGTCTGTAGGGTTCCGTAGGCACCTGCAGTGTTCTGTAGGCGCCCATAGGGTTTTCGTGAGGTTCCGTTGTGTTGCTAAGGGTCTTGTAGAGTGCTGTCGGGTCCTGGAGTATTCTGTAGGGTTCCAGAGGGCCTCGTAGGGTTCCGTCGAAATCTGAAGGGTTCCCTAGGGGCCCGTAGAGTCCCGTAGATTTCCGTAGGGGCCTGTAGGGTTGTGTAAGTGCCCGCAGGGGTTGGTAGGAGCTTGTAGGGTGCCATATGTTTCCGGAGGGTTGTGTAGGGTTCCGTAGGGGCCTGTGGTGTTCCCTAGGGGCCTGTAGAGTCTCGTACAGTTCCGTAGGGTCCTGTAGGTTTCCATAAGCGCCCGCAGAGGTCTGAAGGGGCCCGTACTGTTCCGTAAGGATCCATAGGGTTCCGTAGAGCTTCGTAGGTTCCCTAGAGGCCTCTGGAGTACCGCAGGAGCCAGTAGTGTTCCGTAGGGTCCTCTAGGGTTGAGTAAGTGCCCGCAGGAGTCTGTAGGAATCCGTGGGATTCTGTAAGGTTCTGGAGGGTTCTGCAGGGTTCCGTAGGGGCCCGTAGAGTTCCGTAGTGGCTGGTAAAGTTCCCTAGGGCCCTGTACCGTTCCGTAACTGCCTGCAAGGGTCTTTAGGCTTCCGTAGGGGCTGGTAGGTTTCCATAAAGTTTTGTGGGTTCCTGCAGAGTTCTGCAAGTGCCCGCAAGAGCCTGTAGGGGCCCACAGTGTTTCTGCCAGGTTCCGTAGAGTTCCGTAGGGGCCATATTTTTCTGTAGTGGCTGGTAGTATTCCGTAGGGGTCTGTAGGGTTCCGTAGGCGCCTGCAGTGTTCTGTAGGAGCCCATAGGGTTTTAGTGAGGTTCCGTTGTGTTGCTAAGGGTCTTGTAGAGTGCTGTTGGGTCCTGGAGTATTCTGTAGGGTTCCAGAGGGGCTCGTAGGGTTCCATCGAAATCTATAGGGTTCCCTAGGGGCCCATAGAGTCCCGTAGATTTCCGTAGGGACCTGTAGGGTTGTGTAAGTGCCCGCAGAAGTCTGTAGGAGTCTGTGGGATTCTGTAAGGTTCCGGAGGGTTCTGCAGGGTTCCGTAGGGACCCGTAGAGTTCCGTAGTGGCTGGTAAAGTTCCGTAGGGCCCTGTGGGGTTCTGTATGGACCTGTAGGGTTCCGTAGGGGCCTGCAGGGTTCCGTAAGTGCCCGCAGGTGTCTGTAGGGTTCCGTAGGGGTCTGTAGGGTTCCGTAGGCACCTGCAGTGTTCTGTAGGAGCCCATAGGGTTTTCGTGAGGTTCCGTTGTGTTGCTAAGGGTCTTGTAGAGTGCTGTCGGGTCCTGGAGTATTCTGTAGGGTTCCAGAGGGCCTCGTAGGGTTCCGTCGAAATCTGAAGGGTTCCCTAGGGGCCCGTAGAGTCCCGTAGATTTCCGTAGGGGCCTGTAGGGTTGTGTAAGTGCCCGCAGGGGTTGGTAGGAGCTTGTAGGGTGCCATATGTTTCCGGAGGGTTGTGTAGGGTTCCGTAGGGGCCTGTGGTGTTCCCTAGGGGCCTGTAGAGTCTCGTACAGTTCCGTAGGGTCCTGTAGGTTTCCATAAGCGCCCGCAGAGGTCTGAAGGGGCCCGTACTGTTCCGTAAGGATCCATAGGGTTCCGTAGAGCTTTGTAGGTTCCCTAGAGGCCTCTGGAGTACCGCAGGAGCCAGTAGTGTTCCGTAGGGTCCTCTAGGGTTGAGTAAGTGCCCGCAGGAGTCTGTAGGAATCCGTGGGATTCTGTAAGGTTCTGGAGGGTTCTGCAGGGTTCCGTAGGGGCCCGTAGAGTTCCGTAGTGGCTGGTAAAGTTCCCTAGGGCCCTGTACCGTTCCATAACTGCCTGCAAGGGTCTTTAGGCTTCCGTAGGGGCTGGTAGGGTTCCATAAAGTTCCATGGGTTCCTGCAGAGTTCTGCAAGTGCCCGCAAGGGCCTGTAGGGGCCCACAGTGTTTCTGCCAGGTTCCGTAGAGTTCCGTAGGGGCCATATTTTTCTGTAGTGGCTGGTAGTATTCCGTAGGGGTCTGTAGGGTTCCGTAGGCGCCTGCAGTGTTCTGTAGGAGCCCATAGGGTTTTAGTGAGGTTCCGTTGTGTTGCTAAGGGTCTTGTAGAGTGCTGTTGGGTCCTGGAGTATTCTGTAGGGTTCCAGAGGGGCTCGTAGGGTTCCATCGAAATCTATAGGGTTCCCTAGGGGCCCATAGAGTCCCGTAGATTTCCGTAGGGACCTGTAGGGTTGTGTAAGTGCCCGCAGAAGTCTGTAGGAGTCTGTGGGATTCTGTAAGGTTCCGGAGGGTTCTGCAGGGTTCCGTAGGGACCCGTAGAGTTCCGTAGTGGCTGGTAAAGTTCCGTAGGGCCCTGTGGGGTTCTGTATGGACATGTAGGGTTCCGTAGGGGCCTGCAGGGTTCCGTAAGTGCCTGCAGGTGTCTGTAGGGTTCCGTAGGGGTCTGTAGGGTTCCGTAGGCACCTGCAGTGTTCTGTAGGCGCCCATAGGGTTTTCGTGAGGTTCCGTTGTGTTGCTAAGGGTCTTGTAGAGTGCTGTCGGGTCCTGGAGTATTCTGTAGGGTTCCAGAGGGCCTCGTAGGGTTCCGTCGAAATCTGAAGGGTTCCCTAGGGGCCCGTAGAGTCCCGTAGATTTCCGTAGGGGCCTGTAGGGTTGTGTAAGTGCCCGCAGGGGTTGGTAGGAGCTTGTAGGGTGCCATATGTTTCCGGAGGGTTGTGTAGGGTTCCGTAGGGGCCTGTGGTGTTCCCTAGGGGCCTGTAGAGTCTCGTACAGTTCCGTAGGGTCCTGTAGGTTTCCATAAGCGCCCGCAGAGGTCTGAAGGGGCCCGTACTGTTCCGTAAGGATCCATAGGGTTCCGTAGAGCTTCGTAGGTTCCCTAGAGGCCTCTGGAGTACCGCAGGAGCCAGTAGTGTTCCGTAGGGTCCTCTAGGGTTGAGTAAGTGCCCGCAGGAGTCTGTAGGAATCCGTGGGATTCTGTAAGGTTCTGGAGGGTTCTGCAGGGTTCCGTAGGGGCCCGTAGAGTTCCGTAGTGGCTGGTAAAGTTCCCTAGGGCCCTGTACCGTTCCGTAACTGCCTGCAAGGGTCTTTAGGCTTCCGTAGGGGCTGGTAGGTTTCCATAAAGTTTTGTGGGTTCCTGCAGAGTTCTGCAAGTGCCCGCAAGGGCCTGTAGGGGCCCACAGTGTTTCTGCCAGGTTCCGTAGAGTTCCGTAGGGGCCATATTTTTCTGTAGTGGCTGGTAGTATTCCGTAGGGGTCTGTAGGGTTCCGTAGGCGCCTGCAGTGTTCTGTAGGAGCCCATAGGGTTTTAGTGAGGTTCCGTTGTGTTGCTAAGGGTCTTGTAGAGTGCTGTTGGGTCCTGGAGTATTCTGTAGGGTTCCAGAGGGGCTCGTAGGGTTCCATCAAAATCTATAGGGTTCCCTAGGGGCCCATAGAGTCCCGTAGATTTCCGTAGGGACCTGTAGGGTTGTGTAAGTGCCCGCAGAAGTCTGTAGGAGTCTGTGGGATTCTGTAAGGTTCCGGAGGGTTCTGCAGGGTTCCGTAGGGACCCGTAGAGTTCTGTAGTGGCTGGTAAAGTTCCGTAGGGCCCTGTGGGGTTCTGTATGGACCTGTAGGGTTCCGTAGGGGCCTGCAGGGTTCCGTAAGTGCCCGCAGGTGTCTGTAGGGTTCCGTAGGGGTCTGTAGGGTTCCGTAGGCACCTGCAGTGTTCTGTAGGCGCCCATAGGGTTTTCGTGAGGTTCCGTTGTGTTGCTAAGGGTCTTGTAGAGTGCTGTCGGGTCCTGGAGTATTCTGTAGGGTTCCAGAGGGCCTCGTAGGGTTCCGTCGAAATCTGAAGGGTTCCCTAGGGGCCCGTAGAGTCCCGTAGATTGCCGTAGGGGCCTGTAGGGTTGTGTAAGTGCCCGCAGGGGTTGGTAGGAGCTTGTAGGGTGCCATATGTTTCCGGAGGGTTGTGTAGGGTTCCGTAGGGGCCTGTGGTGTTCCCTAGGGGCCTGTAGAGTCTCGTACAGTTCCGTAGGGTCCTGTAGGTTTCCATAAGCGCCCGCAGAGGTCTGAAGGGGCCCGTACTGTTCCGTAAGGATCCATAGGGTTCCGTAGAGCTTCGTAGGTTCCCTAGAGGCCTCTGGAGTACCGCAGGAGCCAGTAGTGTTCCGTAGGGTCCTCTAGGGTTGAGTAAGTGCCTGCAGGAGTCTGTAGGAATCCGTGGGATTCTGTAAGGTTCTGGAGGGTTCTGCAGGGTTCCGTAGGGGCCCATAGAGTTCCGTAGTGGCTGGTAAAGTTCCCTAGGGCCCTGTACCGTTCCGTAACTGCCTCAAGGGTCTTTAGGCTTCCGTAGGGGCTGGTAGGATTCCATAAAGTTCCGTGGGTTCCTGCAGAGTTCTGCAAGTGCCCGCAAGGGCCTGTAGGGGCCCACAGTGTTTCTGCCAGGTTCCGTAGAGTTCCGTAGGGGCCATATTTTTCTGTAGTGGCTGGTAGTATTCCGTAGGGGTCTGTAGGGTTCCGTAGGCGCCTGCAGTGTTCTGTAGGAGCCCATAGGGTTTTAGTGAGGTTCCGTTGTGTTGCTAAGGGTCTTGTAGAGTGCTGTCGGGTCCTGGAGTATTCTGTAGGGTTCCAGAGGGGCTCGTAGGGTTCCATCGAAATCTATAGGGTTCCCTAGGGGCCCATAGAGTCCCGTAGATTTCCGTAGGGACCTGTAGGGTTGTGTAAGTGCCCGCAGAAGTCTGTAGGAGTCTGTGGGATTCTGTAAGGTTCCGGAGGGTTCTGCAGGGTTCCGTAGGGACCCGTAGAGTTCCGTAGTGGCTGGTAAAGTTCCGTAGGGCCCTGTGGGGTTCTGTATGGACCTGTAGGGTTCCGTAGGGGCCTGCAGGGTTCCGTAAGTGCCCGCAGGTGTCTGTAGGGTTCCGTAGGGGTCTGTAGGGTTCCGTAGGCACCTGCAGTGTTCTGTAGGAGCCCATAGGGTTTTCGTGAGGTTCCGTTGTGTTGCTAAGGGTCTTGTAGAGTGCTGTCGGGTCCTGGAGTATTCTGTAGGGTTCCAGAGGGCCTCGTAGGGTTCCGTCGAAATCTGAAGGGTTCCCTAGGGGCCCGTAGAGTCCCGTAGATTGCCGTAGGGACCTGTAGGGTTGTGTAAGTGCCCGCAGGGGTTGGTAGGAGCTTGTAGGGTGCCATATGTTTCCGGAGGGTTGTGTAGGGTTCCGTAGGGGCCTGTGGTGTTCCCTAGGGGCCTGTAGAGTCTCGTACAGTTCCGTAGGGTCCTGTAGGTTTCCATAAGCGCCCGCAGAGGTCTGAAGGGGCCCGTACTGTTCCGTAAGGATCCATAGGGTTCCGTAGAGCTTCGTAGGTTCCCTAGAGGCCTCTGGAGTACCGCAGGAGCCAGTAGTGTTCCGTAGGGTCCTCTAGGGTTGAGTAAGTGCCCGCAGGAGTCTGTAGGAATCCGTGGGATTCTGTAAGGTTCTGGAGGGTTCTGCAGGGTTCCGTAGGGGCCCGTAGAGTTCCGTAGTGGCTGGTAAAGTTCCCTAGGGCCCTGTACCGTTCCGTAACTGCCTGCAAGGGTCTTTAGGCTTCCGTAGGGGCTGGTAGGGTTCCATAAAGTTCCATGGGTTCCTGCAGAGTTCTGCAAGTGCCCGCAAGGGCCTGTAGGGGCCCACAGTGTTTCTGCCAGGTTCCGTAGAGTTCCGTAGGGGCCATATTTTTCTGTAGTGGCTGGTAGTATTCCGTAGGGGTCTGTAGGGTTCCGTAGGCGCCTGCAGTGTTCTGTAGGAGCCCATAGGGTTTTAGTGAGGTTCCGTTGTGTTGCTAAGGGTCTTGTAGAGTGCCGTCGGGTCCTGGAGTATTCTGTAGGGTTCCAGAGGGGCTCATAGGGTTCCATCGAAATCTATAGGGTTCCCTAGGGGCCCATAGAGTCCCGTAGATTTCCGTAGGGACCTGTAGGGTTGTGTAAGTGCCCGCAGAAGTCTGTAGGAGTCTGTGGGATTCTGTAAGGTTCCGGAGGGTTCTGCAGGGTTCCGTAGGGACCCGTAGAGTTCCGTAGTGGCTGGTAAAGTTCCGTAGGGCCCTGTGGGGTTCTGTATGGACCTGTAGGGTTCCGTAGGGGCCTGCAGGGTTCCGTAAGTGCCCGCAGGTGTCTGTAGGGTTCCGTAGGGGTCTGTAGGGTTCCGTAGGCACCTGCAGTGTTCTGTAGGCGCCCATAGGGTTTTCGTGAGGTTCCGTTGTGTTGCTAAGGGTCTTGTAGAGTGCTGTCGGGTCCTGGAGTATTCTGTAGGGTTCCAGAGGGCCTCGTAGGGTTCCGTCGAAATCTGAAGGGTTCCCTAGGGGCCCGTAGAGTCCCGTAGATTGCCGTAGGGACCTCTAGGGTTGTGTAAGTGCCCGCAGGGGTTGGTAGGAGCTTGTAGGGTGCCATATGTTTCCGGAGGGTTGTGTAGGGTTCCGTAGGGGCCTGTAGAGTCTCGTACAGTTCCGTAGGGTCCTGTAGGTTTCCATAAGCGCCCGCAGAGGTGTGAAGGGGCCCGTACTGTTCCGTAAGGATCCATAGGGTTCCGTAGAGCTTCGTAGGTTCCCTAGAGGCCTCTGGAGTACCGCAGGAGCCAGTAGTGTTCCGTAGGGTCCTCTAGGGTTGAGTAAGTGCCCGCAGGAGTCTGTAGGAATCCGTGGGATTCTGTAAGGTTCTGGAGGGTTCTGCAGGGTTCCGTAGGGGCCCGTAGAGTTCCGTAGTGGCTGGTAAAGTTCCCTAGGGCCCTGTACCGTTCCGTAACTGCCTGCAAGGGTCTTTAGGCTTCCGTAGGGGCTGGTAGGTTTCCATAAAGTTTTGTGGGTTCCTGCAGAGTTCTGCAAGTGCCCGCAAGGGCCTGTAGGGGCCCACAGTGTTTCTGCCAGGTTCCGTAGAGTTCCCTAGGGGCCATATTTTTCTGTAGTGGCTGGTAGTATTCCGTAGGGGTCTGTAGGGTTCCGTAGGCGCCTGCAGTGTTCTGTAGGAGCCCATAGGGTTTTAGTGAGGTTCCGTTGCGTTGCTAAGGGTCTTGTAGAGTGCTGTCGGGTCCTGGAGTATTCTGTAGGGTTCCAGAGGGGCTCGTAGGGTTCCATCGAAATCTATAGGGTTCCCTAGGGGCCCATAGAGTCCCGTAGATTTCCGTAGGGACCTGTAGGGTTGTGTAAGTGCCCGCAGAAGTCTGTAGGAGTCTGTGGGATTCTGTAAGGTTCCGGAGGGTTCTGCAGGTTTCCGTAGGGACCCGTAGAGTTCCGTAGTGGCTGGTAAAGTTCCGTAGGGCCCTGTGGGGTTCTGTATGGACATGTAGGGTTCCGTAGGGGCCTGCAGGGTTCCGTAAGTGCCCGCAGGTGTCTGTAGGGTTCCGTAGGGGTCTGTAGGGTTCCGTAGGCACCTGCAGTGTTCTGTAGGCGCCCATAGGGTTTTCGTGAGGTTCCGTTGTGTTGCTAAGGGTCTTGTAGAGTGCTGTCGGGTCCTGGAGTATTCTGTAGGGTTCCAGAGGGCCTCGTAGGGTTCCGTCGAAATCTGAAGGGTTCCCTAGGGGCCCGTAGAGTCCCGTAGATTGCCGTAGGGACCTGTAGGGTTGTGTAAGTGCCCGCAGGGGTTGGTAGGAGCTTGTAGGGTGCCATATGTTTCCGGAGGGTTGTGTAGGGTTCCGTAGGGGCCTGTGGTGTTCCCTAGGGGCCTGTAGAGTCTCGTACAGTTCCGTAGGGTCCTGTAGGTTTCCATAAGCGCCCGCAGAGGTGTGAAGGGGCCCGTACTGTTCCGTAAGGATCCATAGGGTTCCGTAGAGCTTCGTAGGTTCCCTAGAGGCCTCTGGAGTACCGCAGGAGCCAGTAGTGTTCCGTAGGGTCCTCTAGGGTTGAGTAAGTGCCCGCAGGAGTCTGTAGGAATCCGTGGGATTCTGTAAGGTTCTGGAGGGTTCTGCAGGGTTCCGTAGGGGCCCGTAGAGTTCCGTAGTGGCTGGTAAAGTTCCCTAGGGCCCTGTACCGTTCCGTAACTGCCTGCAAGGGTCTTTAGGCTTCCGTAGGGGCTGGTAGGTTTCCATAAAGTTTTGTGGGTTCCTGCAGAGTTCTGCAAGTGCCCGCAAGGGCCTGTAGGGGCCCACAGTGTTTCTGCCAGGTTCCGTAGAGTTCCCTAGGGGCCATATTTTTCTGTAGTGGCTGGTAGTATTCCGTAGGGGTCTGTAGGGTTCCGTAGGCGCCTGCAGTGTTCTGTAGGAGCCCATAGGGTTTTAGTGAGGTTCCGTTGCGTTGCTAAGGGTCTTGTAGAGTGCTGTTGGGTCCTGGAGTATTCTGTAGGGTTCCAGAGGGGCTCGTAGGGTTCCATCAAAATCTATAGGGTTCCCTAGGGGCCCATAGAGTCCCGTAGATTTCCGTAGGGACCTGTAGGGTTGTGTAAGTGCCCGCAGAAGTCTGTAGGAGTCTGTGGGATTCTGTAAGGTTCCGGAGGGTTCTGCAGGTTTCCGTAGGGACCCGTAGAGTTCCGTAGTGGCTGGTAAAGTTCCGTAGGGCCCTGTGGGGTTCTGTATGGACATGTAGGGTTCCGTAGGGGCCTGCAGGGTTCCGTAAGTGCCCGCAGGTGTCTGTAGGGTTCCGTAGGGGTCTGTAGGGTTCCGTAGGCACCTGCAGTGTTCTGTAGGCGCCCATAGGGTTTTCGTGAGGTTCCGTTGTGTTGCTAAGGGTCTTGTAGAGTGCTGTCGGGTCCTGGAGTATTCTGTAGGGTTCCAGAGGGCCTCGTAGGGTTCCGTCGAAATCTGAAGGGTTCCCTAGGGGCCCGTAGAGTCCCGTAGATTGCCGTAGGGACCTGTAGGGTTGTGTAAGTGCCCGCAGGGGTTGGTAGGAGCTTGTAGGGTGCCATATGTTTCCGGAGGGTTGTGTAGGGTTCCGTAGGGGCCTGTGGTGTTCCCTAGGGGCCTGTAGAGTCTCGTACAGTTCCGTAGGGTCCTGTAGGTTTCCATAAGCGCCCGCAGAGGTCTGAAGGGGCCCGTACTGTTCCGTAAGGATCCATAGGGTTCCGTAGAGCTTCGTAGGTTCCCTAGAGGCCTCTGGAGTACCGCAGGAGCCAGTAGTGTTCCGTAGGGTCCTCTAGGGTTGAGTAAGTGCCCGCAGGAGTCTGTAGGAATCCGTGGGATTCTGTAAGGTTCTGGAGGGTTCTGCAGGGTTCCGTAGGGGCCCGTAGAGTTCCGTAGTGGCTGGTAAAGTTCCCTAGGGCCCTGTACCGTTCCGTAACTGCCTGCAAGGGTCTTTAGGCTTCCGTAGGGGCTGGTAGGTTTCCATAAAGTTTTGTGGGTTCCTGCAGAGTTCTGCAAGTGCCCGCAAGGGCCTGTAGGGGCCCACAGTGTTTCTGCCAGGTTCCGTAGAGTTCCCTAGGGGCCATATTTTTCTGTAGTGGCTGGTAGTATTCCGTAGGGGTCTGTAGGGTTCCGTAGGCGCCTGCAGTGTTCTGTAGGAGCCCATAGGGTTTTAGTGAGGTTCCGTTGCGTTGCTAAGGGTCTTGTAGAGTGCTGTTGGGTCCTGGAGTATTCTGTAGGGTTCCAGAGGGGCTCGTAGGGTTCCATCAAAATCTATAGGGTTCCCTAGGGGCCCATAGAGTCCCGTAGATTTCCGTAGGGACCTGTAGGGTTGTGTAAGTGCCCGCAGAAGTCTGTAGGAGTCTGTGGGATTCTGTAAGGTTCCGGAGGGTTCTGCAGGGTTCCGTAGGGACCCGTAGAGTTCCGTAGTGGCTGGTAAAGTTCCGTAGGGCCCTGTGGGGTTCTGTATGGACATGTAGGGTTCCGTAGGGGCCTGCAGGGTTCCGTAAGTGCCCGCAGGTGTCTGTAGGGTTCCGTAGGGGTCTGTAGGGTTCCGTAGGCACCTGCAGTGTTCTGTAGGCGCCCATAGGGTTTTCGTGAGGTTCCGTTGTGTTGCTAAGGGTCTTGTAGAGTGCTGTCGGGTCCTGGAGTATTCTGTAGGGTTCCAGAGGGCCTCGTAGGGTTCCGTCGAAATCTGAAGGGTTCCCTAGGGGCCCGTAGAGTCCCGTAGATTGCCGTAGGGGCCTGTAGGGTTGTGTAAGTGCCCGCAGGGGTTGGTAGGAGCTTGTAGGGTGCCATATGTTTCCGGAGGGTTGTGTAGGGTTCCGTAGGGGCCTGTGGTGTTCCCTAGGGGCCTGTAGAGTCTCGTACAGTTCCGTAGGGTCCTGTAGGTTTCCATAAGCGCCCGCAGAGGTCTGAAGGGGCCCGTACTGTTCCGTAAGGATCCATAGGGTTCCGTAGAGCTTCGTAGGTTCCCTAGAGGCCTCTGGAGTACCGCAGGAGCCAGTAGTGTTCCGTAGGGTCCTCTAGGGTTGAGTAAGTGCCTGCAGGAGTCTGTAGGAATCCGTGGGATTCTGTAAGCTTCTGGAGGGTTCTGCAGGGTTCCGTAGGGGCCCATAGAGTTCCGTAGTGGCTGGTAAAGTTCCCTAGGGCCCTGTACCGTTCCGTAACTGCCTCAAGGGTCTTTACGCTTCCGTAGGGGCTGGTAGGATTCCATAAAGTTCCGTGGGTTCCTGCAGAGTTCTGCAAGTGCCCGCAAGGGCCTGTAGGGGCCCACAGTGTTTCTGCCAGGTTCCGTAGAGTTCCGTAGGGGCCATATTTTTCTGTAGTGGCTGGTAGTATTCCGTAGGGGTCTGTAGGGTTCCGTAGGCGCCTGCAGTGTTCTGTAGGAGCCCATAGGGTTTTAGTGAGGTTCCGTTGTGTTGCTAAGGGTCTTGTAGAGTGCTGTCGGGTCCTGGAGTATTCTGTAGGGTTCCAGAGGGGCTCGTAGGGTTCCATCGAAATCTATAGGGTTCCCTAGGGGCCCATAGAGTCCCGTAGATTTCCGTAGGGACCTGTAGGGTTGTGTAAGTGCCCGCAGAAGTCTGTAGGAGTCTGTGGGATTCTGTAAGGTTCCGGAGGGTTCTGCAGGGTTCCGTAGGGACCCGTAGAGTTCCGTAGTGGCTGGTAAAGTTCCGTAGGGCCCTGTGGGGTTCTGTATGGACATGTAGGGTTCCGTAGGGGCCTGCAGGGTTCCGTAAGTGCCCGCAGGTGTCTGTAGGGTTCCGTAGGGGTCTGTAGGGTTCCGTAGGCACCTGCAGTGTTCTGTAGGCGCCCATAGGGTTTTAGTGAGGTTCCGTTGTGTTGCTAAGGGTCTTGTAGAGTGCTGTCGGGTCCTGGAGTATTCTGTAGGGTTCCAGAGGGCCTCGTAGGGTTCCGTCGAAATCTGAAGGGTTCCCTAGGGGCCCGTAGAGTCCCGTAGATTGCCGTAGGGACCTGTAGGGTTGTGTAAGTGCCCGCAGGGGTTGGTAGGAGCTTGTAGGGTGCCATATGTTTCCGGAGGGTTGTGTAGGGTTCCGTAGGGGCCTGTGGTGTTCCCTAGGGGCCTGTAGAGTCTCGTACAGTTCCGTAGGGTCCTGTAGGTTTCCATAAGCGCCCGCAGAGGTGTGAAGGGGCCCGTACTGTTCCGTAAGGATCCATAGGGTTCCGTAGAGCTTCGTAGGTTCCCTAGAGGCCTCTGGAGTACCGCAGGAGCCAGTAGTGTTCCGTAGGGTCCTCTAGGGTTGAGTAAGTGCCCGCAGGAGTCTGTAGGAATCCGTGGGATTCTGTAAGGTTCTGGAGGGTTCTGCAGGGTTCCGTAGGGGCCCGTAGAGTTCCGTAGTGGCTGGTAAAGTTCCCTAGGGCCCTGTACCGTTCCGTAACTGCCTGCAAGGGTCTTTAGGCTTCCGTAGGGGCTGGTAGGGTTCCATAAAGTTCCATGGGTTCCTGCAGAGTTCTGCAAGTGCCCGCAAGGGCCTGTAGGGGCCCACAGTGTTTCTGCCAGGTTCTGTAGAGTTCCGTAGGGGCCATATTTTTCTGTAGTGGCTGGTAGTATTCCGTAGGGGTCTGTAGGGTTCCGTAGGCGCCTGCAGTGTTCTGTAGGAGCCCATAGGGTTTTAGTGAGGTTCCGTTGTGTTGCTAAGGGTCTTGTAGAGTGCTGTTGGGTCCTGGAGTATTCTGTAGGGTTCCAGAGGGGCTCGTAGGGTTCCATCGAAATCTATAGGGTTCCCTAGGGGCCCATAGAGTCCCGTAGATTTCCGTAGGGACCTGTAGGGTTGTGTAAGTGCCCGCAGAAGTCTGTAGGAGTCTGTGGGATTCTGTAAGGTTCCGGAGGGTTCTGCAGGGTTCCGTAGGGACCCGTAGAGTTCCGTAGTGGCTGGTAAAGTTCCGTAGGGCCCTGTGGGGTTCTGTATGGACCTGTAGGGTTCCGTAGGGGCCTGCAGGGTTCCGTAAGTGCCCGCAGGTGTCTGTAGGGTTCCGTAGGGGTCTGTAGGGTTCCGTAGGCACCTGCAGTGTTCTGTAGGCGCCCATAGGGTTTTAGTGAGGTTCCGTTGTGTTGCTAAGGGTCTTGTAGAGTGCTGTCGGGTCCTGGAGTATTCTGTAGGGTTCCAGAGGGCCTCGTAGGGTTCCGTCGAAATCTGAAGGGTTCCCTAGGGGCCCGTAGAGTCCCGTAGATTGCCGTAGGGACCTGTAGGGTTGTGTAAGTGCCCGCAGGGGTTGGTAGGAGCTTGTAGGGTGCCATATGTTTCCGGAGGGTTGTGTAGGGTTCCGTAGGGGCCTGTGGTGTTCCCTAGGGGCCTGTAGAGTCTCGTACAGTTCCGTAGGGTCCTGTAGGTTTCCATAAGCGCCCGCAGAGGTGTGAAGGGGCCCGTACTGTTCCGTAAGGATCCATAGGGTTCCGTAGAGCTTCGTAGGTTCCCTAGAGGCCTCTGGAGTACCGCAGGAGCCAGTAGTGTTCCGTAGGGTCCTCTAGGGTTGAGTAAGTGCCCGCAGGAGTCTGTAGGAATCCGTGGGATTCTGTAAGGTTCTGGAGGGTTCTGCAGGGTTCCGTAGGGGCCCGTAGAGTTCCGTAGTGGCTGGTAAAGTTCCCTAGGGCCCTGTACCGTTCCGTAACTGCCTGCAAGGGTCTTTAGGCTTCCGTAGGGGCTGGTAGGGTTCCATAAAGTTCCATGGGTTCCTGCAGAGTTCTGCAAGTGCCCGCAAGGGCCTGTAGGGGCCCACAGTGTTTCTGCCAGGTTCTGTAGAGTTCCGTAGGGGCCATATTTTTCTGTAGTGGCTGGTAGTATTCCGTAGGGGTCTGTAGGGTTCCGTAGGCGCCTGCAGTGTTCTGTAGGAGCCCATAGGGTTTTAGTGAGGTTCCGTTGTGTTGCTAAGGGTCTTGTAGAGTGCTGTTGGGTCCTGGAGTATTCTGTAGGGTTCCAGAGGGGCTCGTAGGGTTCCATCGAAATCTATAGGGTTCCCTAGGGGCCCATAGAGTCCCGTAGATTTCCGTAGGGACCTGTAGGGTTGTGTAAGTGCCCGCAGAAGTCTGTAGGAGTCTGTGGGATTCTGTAAGGTTCCGGAGGGTTCTGCAGGTTTCCGTAGGGACCCGTAGAGTTCCGTAGTGGCTGGTAAAGTTCCGTAGGGCCCTGTGGGGTTCTGTATGGACATGTAGGGTTCCGTAGGGGCCTGCAGGGTTCCGTAAGTGCCCGCAGGTGTCTGTAGGGTTCCGTAGGGGTCTGTAGGGTTCCGTAGGCACCTGCAGTGTTCTGTAGGCGCCCATAGGGTTTTCGTGAGGTTCCGTTGTGTTGCTAAGGGTCTTGTAGAGTGCTGTCGGGTCCTGGAGTATTCTGTAGGGTTCCAGAGGGCCTCGTAGGGTTCCGTCGAAATCTGAAGGGTTCCCTAGGGGCCCGTAGAGTCCCGTAGATTGCCGTAGGGACCTGTAGGGTTGTGTAAGTGCCCGCAGGGGTTGGTAGGAGCTTGTAGGGTGCCATATGTTTCCGGAGGGTTGTGTAGGGTTCCGTAGGGGCCTGTGGTGTTCCCTAGGGGCCTGTAGAGTCTCGTACAGTTCCGTAGGGTCCTGTAGGTTTCCATAAGCGCCCGCAGAGGTCTGAAGGGGCCCGTACTGTTCCGTAAGGATCCATAGGGTTCCGTAGAGCTTCGTAGGTTCCCTAGAGGCCTCTGGAGTACCGCAGGAGCCAGTAGTGTTCCGTAGGGTCCTCTAGGGTTGAGTAAGTGCCCGCAGGAGTCTGTAGGAATCCGTGGGATTCTGTAAGGTTCTGGAGGGTTCTGCAGGGTTCCGTAGGGGCCCGTAGAGTTCCGTAGTGGCTGGTAAAGTTCCCTAGGGCCCTGTACCGTTCCGTAACTGCCTGCAAGGGTCTTTAGGCTTCCGTAGGGGCTGGTAGGTTTCCATAAAGTTTTGTGGGTTCCTGCAGAGTTCTGCAAGTGCCCGCAAGGGCCTGTAGGGGCCCACAGTGTTTCTGCCAGGTTCCGTAGAGTTCCCTAGGGGCCATATTTTTCTGTAGTGGCTGGTAGTATTCCGTAGGGGTCTGTAGGGTTCCGTAGGCGCCTGCAGTGTTCTGTAGGAGCCCATAGGGTTTTAGTGAGGTTCCGTTGCGTTGCTAAGGGTCTTGTAGAGTGCTGTTGGGTCCTGGAGTATTCTGTAGGGTTCCAGAGGGGCTCGTAGGGTTCCATCAAAATCTATAGGGTTCCCTAGGGGCCCATAGAGTCCCGTAGATTTCCGTAGGGACCTGTAGGGTTGTGTAAGTGCCCGCAGAAGTCTGTAGGAGTCTGTGGGATTCTGTAAGGTTCCGGAGGGTTCTGCAGGGTTCCGTAGGGACCCGTAGAGTTCCGTAGTGGCTGGTAAAGTTCCGTAGGGCCCTGTGGGGTTCTGTATGGACATGTAGGGTTCCGTAGGGGCCTGCAGGGTTCCGTAAGTGCCCGCAGGTGTCTGTAGGGTTCCGTAGGGGTCTGTAGGGTTCCGTAGGCACCTGCAGTGTTCTGTAGGCGCCCATAGGGTTTTCGTGAGGTTCCGTTGTGTTGCTAAGGGTCTTGTAGAGTGCTGTCGGGTCCTGGAGTATTCTGTAGGGTTCCAGAGGGCCTCGTAGGGTTCCGTCGAAATCTGAAGGGTTCCCTAGGGGCCCGTAGAGTCCCGTAGATTGCCGTAGGGGCCTGTAGGGTTGTGTAAGTGCCCGCAGGGGTTGGTAGGAGCTTGTAGGGTGCCATATGTTTCCGGAGGGTTGTGTAGGGTTCCGTAGGGGCCTGTGGTGTTCCCTAGGGGCCTGTAGAGTCTCGTACAGTTCCGTAGGGTCCTGTAGGTTTCCATAAGCGCCCGCAGAGGTCTGAAGGGGCCCGTACTGTTCCGTAAGGATCCATAGGGTTCCGTAGAGCTTCGTAGGTTCCCTAGAGGCCTCTGGAGTACCGCAGGAGCCAGTAGTGTTCCGTAGGGTCCTCTAGGGTTGAGTAAGTGCCTGCAGGAGTCTGTAGGAATCCGTGGGATTCTGTAAGCTTCTGGAGGGTTCTGCAGGGTTCCGTAGGGGCCCATAGAGTTCCGTAGTGGCTGGTAAAGTTCCCTAGGGCCCTGTACCGTTCCGTAACTGCCTCAAGGGTCTTTACGCTTCCGTAGGGGCTGGTAGGATTCCATAAAGTTCCGTGGGTTCCTGCAGAGTTCTGCAAGTGCCCGCAAGGGCCTGTAGGGGCCCACAGTGTTTCTGCCAGGTTCCGTAGAGTTCCGTAGGGGCCATATTTTTCTGTAGTGGCTGGTAGTATTCCGTAGGGGTCTGTAGGGTTCCGTAGGCGCCTGCAGTGTTCTGTAGGAGCCCATAGGGTTTTAGTGAGGTTCCGTTGTGTTGCTAAGGGTCTTGTAGAGTGCTGTCGGGTCCTGGAGTATTCTGTAGGGTTCCAGAGGGGCTCGTAGGGTTCCATCGAAATCTATAGGGTTCCCTAGGGGCCCATAGAGTCCCGTAGATTTCCGTAGGGACCTGTAGGGTTGTGTAAGTGCCCGCAGAAGTCTGTAGGAGTCTGTGGGATTCTGTAAGGTTCCGGAGGGTTCTGCAGGGTTCCGTAGGGACCCGTAGAGTTCCGTAGTGGCTGGTAAAGTTCCGTAGGGCCCTGTGGGGTTCTGTATGGACATGTAGGGTTCCGTAGGGGCCTGCAGGGTTCCGTAAGTGCCCGCAGGTGTCTGTAGGGTTCCGTAGGGGTCTGTAGGGTTCCGTAGGCACCTGCAGTGTTCTGTAGGCGCCCATAGGGTTTTAGTGAGGTTCCGTTGTGTTGCTAAGGGTCTTGTAGAGTGCTGTCGGGTCCTGGAGTATTCTGTAGGGTTCCAGAGGGCCTCGTAGGGTTCCGTCGAAATCTGAAGGGTTCCCTAGGGGCCCGTAGAGTCCCGTAGATTGCCGTAGGGACCTGTAGGGTTGTGTAAGTGCCCGCAGGGGTTGGTAGGAGCTTGTAGGGTGCCATATGTTTCCGGAGGGTTGTGTAGGGTTCCGTAGGGGCCTGTGGTGTTCCCTAGGGGCCTGTAGAGTCTCGTACAGTTCCGTAGGGTCCTGTAGGTTTCCATAAGCGCCCGCAGAGGTGTGAAGGGGCCCGTACTGTTCCGTAAGGATCCATAGGGTTCCGTAGAGCTTCGTAGGTTCCCTAGAGGCCTCTGGAGTACCGCAGGAGCCAGTAGTGTTCCGTAGGGTCCTCTAGGGTTGAGTAAGTGCCCGCAGGAGTCTGTAGGAATCCGTGGGATTCTGTAAGGTTCTGGAGGGTTCTGCAGGGTTCCGTAGGGGCCCGTAGAGTTCCGTAGTGGCTGGTAAAGTTCCCTAGGGCCCTGTACCGTTCCGTAACTGCCTGCAAGGGTCTTTAGGCTTCCGTAGGGGCTGGTAGGGTTCCATAAAGTTCCATGGGTTCCTGCAGAGTTCTGCAAGTGCCCGCAAGGGCCTGTAGGGGCCCACAGTGTTTCTGCCAGGTTCTGTAGAGTTCCGTAGGGGCCATATTTTTCTGTAGTGGCTGGTAGTATTCCGTAGGGGTCTGTAGGGTTCCGTAGGCGCCTGCAGTGTTCTGTAGGAGCCCATAGGGTTTTAGTGAGGTTCCGTTGTGTTGCTAAGGGTCTTGTAGAGTGCTGTTGGGTCCTGGAGTATTCTGTAGGGTTCCAGAGGGGCTCGTAGGGTTCCATCGAAATCTATAGGGTTCCCTAGGGGCCCATAGAGTCCCGTAGATTTCCGTAGGGACCTGTAGGGTTGTGTAAGTGCCCGCAGAAGTCTGTAGGAGTCTGTGGGATTCTGTAAGGTTCCGGAGGGTTCTGCAGGGTTCCGTAGGGACCCGTAGAGTTCCGTAGTGGCTGGTAAAGTTCCGTAGGGCCCTGTGGGGTTCTGTATGGACCTGTAGGGTTCCGTAGGGGCCTGCAGGGTTCCGTAAGTGCCCGCAGGTGTCTGTAGGGTTCCGTAGGGGTCTGTAGGGTTCCGTAGGCACCTGCAGTGTTCTGTAGGAGCCCATAGGGTTTTAGTGAGGTTCCGTTGTGTTGCTAAGGGTCTTGTAGAGTGCTGTCGGGTCCTGGAGTATTCTGTAGGGTTCCAGAGGGCCTCGTAGGGTTCCGTCGAAATCTGAAGGGTTCCCTAGGGGCCCGTAGAGTCCCGTAGATTTCCGTAGGGGCCTGTAGGGTTGTGTAAGTGCCCGCAGGGGTTGGTAGGAGCTTGTAGGGTGCCATATGTTTCCGGAGGGTTGTGTAGGGTTCCGTAGGGGCCTGTGGTGTTCCCTAGGGGCCTGTAGAGTCTCGTACAGTTCCGTAGGGTCCTGTAGGTTTCCATAAGCGCCCGCAGAGGTCTGAAGGGGCCCGTACTGTTCCGTAAGGATCCATAGGGTTCCGTAGAGCTTTGTAGGTTCCCTAGAGGCCTCTGGAGTACCGCAGGAGCCAGTAGTGTTCCGTAGGGTCCTCTAGGGTTGAGTAAGTGCCCGCAGGAGTCTGTAGGAATCCGTGGGATTCTGTAAGGTTCTGGAGGGTTCTGCAGGGTTCCGTAGGGGCCCGTAGAGTTCCGTAGTGGCTGGTAAAGTTCCCTAGGGCCCTGTACCGTTCCATAACTGCCTGCAAGGGTCTTTAGGCTTCCGTAGGGGCTGGTAGGGTTCCATAAAGTTCCATGGGTTCCTGCAGAGTTCTGCAAGTGCCCGCAAGGGCCTGTAGGGGCCCACAGTGTTTCTGCCAGGTTCCGTAGAGTTCCGTAGGGGCCATATTTTTCTGTAGTGGCTGGTAGTATTCCGTAGGGGTCTGTAGGGTTCCGTAGGCGCCTGCAGTGTTCTGTAGGAGCCCATAGGGTTTTAGTGAGGTTCCGTTGTGTTGCTAAGGGTCTTGTAGAGTGCTGTTGGGTCCTGGAGTATTCTGTAGGGTTCCAGAGGGGCTCGTAGGGTTCCATCGAAATCTATAGGGTTCCCTAGGGGCCCATAGAGTCCCGTAGATTTCCGTAGGGACCTGTAGGGTTGTGTAAGTGCCCGCAGAAGTCTGTAGGAGTCTGTGGGATTCTGTAAGGTTCCGGAGGGTTCTGCAGGGTTCCGTAGGGACCCGTAGAGTTCCGTAGTGGCTGGTAAAGTTCCGTAGGGCCCTGTGGGGTTCTGTATGGACATGTAGGGTTCCGTAGGGGCCTGCAGGGTTCCGTAAGTGCCTGCAGGTGTCTGTAGGGTTCCGTAGGGGTCTGTAGGGTTCCGTAGGCACCTGCAGTGTTCTGTAGGCGCCCATAGGGTTTTCGTGAGGTTCCGTTGTGTTGCTAAGGGTCTTGTAGAGTGCTGTCGGGTCCTGGAGTATTCTGTAGGGTTCCAGAGGGCCTCGTAGGGTTCCGTCGAAATCTGAAGGGTTCCCTAGGGGCCCGTAGAGTCCCGTAGATTTCCGTAGGGGCCTGTAGGGTTGTGTAAGTGCCCGCAGGGGTTGGTAGGAGCTTGTAGGGTGCCATATGTTTCCGGAGGGTTGTGTAGGGTTCCGTAGGGGCCTGTGGTGTTCCCTAGGGGCCTGTAGAGTCTCGTACAGTTCCGTAGGGTCCTGTAGGTTTCCATAAGCGCCCGCAGAGGTCTGAAGGGGCCCATACTGTTCCGTAAGGATCCATAGGGTTCCGTAGAGCTTCGTAGGTTCCCTAGAGGCCTCTGGAGTACCGCAGGAGCCAGTAGTGTTCCGTAGGGTCCTCTAGGGTTGAGTAAGTGCCCGCAGGAGTCTGTAGGAATCCGTGGGATTCTGTAAGGTTCTGGAGGGTTCTGCAGGGTTCCGTAGGGGCCCGTAGAGTTCCGTAGTGGCTGGTAAAGTTCCCTAGGGCCCTGTACCGTTCCGTAACTGCCTGCAAGGGTCTTTAGGCTTCCGTAGGGGCTGGTAGGTTTCCATAAAGTTTTGTGGGTTCCTGCAGAGTTCTGCAAGTGCCCGCAAGAGCCTGTAGGGGCCCACAGTGTTTCTGCCAGGTTCCGTAGAGTTCCGTAGGGGCCATATTTTTCTGTAGTGGCTGGTAGTATTCCGTAGGGGTCTGTAGGGTTCCGTAGGCGCCTGCAGTGTTCTGTAGGAGCCCATAGGGTTTTAGTGAGGTTCCGTTGTGTTGCTAAGGGTCTTGTAGAGTGCTGTTGGGTCCTGGAGTATTCTGTAGGGTTCCAGAGGGGCTCGTAGGGTTCCATCAAAATCTATAGGGTTCCCTAGGGGCCCATAGAGTCCCGTAGATTTCCGTAGGGACCTGTAGGGTTGTGTAAGTGCCCGCAGAAGTCTGTAGGAGTCTGTGGGATTCTGTAAGGTTCCGGAGGGTTCTGCAGGGTTCCGTAGGGACCCGTAGAGTTCTGTAGTGGCTGGTAAAGTTCCGTAGGGCCCTGTGGGGTTCTGTATGGACCTGTAGGGTTCCGTAGGGGCCTGCAGGGTTCCGTAAGTGCCCGCAGGTGTCTGTAGGGTTCCGTAGGGGTCTGTAGGGTTCCGTAGGCACCTGCAGTGTTCTGTAGGCGCCCATAGGGTTTTCGTGAGGTTCCGTTGTGTTGCTAAGGGTCTTGTAGAGTGCTGTCGGGTCCTGGAGTATTCTGTAGGGTTCCAGAGGGCCTCGTAGGGTTCCGTCGAAATCTGAAGGGTTCCCTAGGGGCCCGTAGAGTCCCGTAGATTGCCGTAGGGGCCTGTAGGGTTGTGTAAGTGCCCGCAGGGGTTGGTAGGAGCTTGTAGGGTGCCATATGTTTCCGGAGGGTTGTGTAGGGTTCCGTAGGGGCCTGTGGTGTTCCCTAGGGGCCTGTAGAGTCTCGTACAGTTCCGTAGGGTCCTGTAGGTTTCCATAAGCGCCCGCAGAGGTGTGAAGGGGCCCGTACTGTTCCGTAAGGATCCATAGGGTTCCGTAGAGCTTCGTAGGTTCCCTAGAGGCCTCTGGAGTACCGCAGGAGCCAGTAGTGTTCCGTAGGGTCCTCTAGGGTTGAGTAAGTGCCCCGCAGGAGTCTGTAGGAATCCGTGGGATTCTGTAAGGTTCTGGAGGGTTCTGCAGGGTTCCGTAGGGGCCCGTAGAGTTCCGTAGTGGCTGGTAAAGTTCCCTAGGGCCCTGTACCGTTCCGTAACTGCCTGCAAGGGTCTTTAGGCTTCCGTAGGGGCTGGTAGGTTTCCATAAAGTTTTGTGGGTTCCTGCAGAGTTCTGCAAGTGCCCGCAAGAGCCTGTAGGGGCCCACAGTGTTTCTGCCAGGTTCCGTAG
>NW_027414475.1:0-17303 GCF_964106895.1 Numenius arquata
GATGCAAATAATCAGATAGAACTTGAGGCTGGTTTCTGAGACCTCTTGAGTAAATATCTTTTATGTAACTTTTTTTCTCCTACCGCTCTAGGAATCAAGAGCAAACCTGAACAATAAAATCTCTTATGCAATATGACATGACGACATTGAGCAATTGTTGCTAAGGCTTTCAGTTCTCATTAATTATATAGTCATTTCATAGCTCCTTGGAAAAATGTGCTTTAGTACTTCTTTCTCCTAGGTGACGGAAGGAAGCTTCCATTATTTCTCCAGTAACATTGCAGACAGAGACTGAGACTATTCCCAGAATCCTGCTGTCTTTTCCATTCAGTCTCTGGCAGTCACTGAGAAAAGAAAGGAGATTAAGTAGGCGGGGTGGTGTGTGGTTGTGGGTGTTTGTTTTGTTTTGGTGTTTGGTGTTCTGGGGTTTTTTTGGGTGGTTTTTTTTTTTTGTTTGTTTGGTTTTTTTTGTTGTTGGTTGGACTCGATCTCAGAGGTCCCTTCCAACCAAAAATATTCTGTGATTCTGTAGCGTGGTTCCTGCAGTACTAGTTAACCCTCTGAAAATGTTTTCATAGATGCAAGATTGGGGGAAAAAAAAAAAGCAATAATTTGTGCTCATCTAAATCAAGAGAAGACTCTGGAAAAGAGTGTTTTTCCAGTCTGTAGGTTCCGTGAGCCTTGTATATATTTTTTCTGAGTCAAGTCTCCCATCAGTGTTATTGCAATAGATAATCTTTACATTGTAATGACTGTTGTCAAATAATCTAGTCACGCATTAAAGTGATAATCTGTTTAATGCTAATATAGGTTTTAAGTAAGGCCTGTAAGCACAGGTCTTGTTTGTAAACAGAGAGGGACTTGTGGGCGAAGCGGTGATTGGCAGCTGTCTTGGTCAGTAGTTGAGTTTCAATTCGTTGGCAATAAGAGGAAAAACTGCCAGCAAAACTTTGACCCTGGATATGGGGAGAGCAAACTTCCGGCTGCTGAAGTAACTAGTTGATAAGGTCCCCTGGGAATGTGCTTTTGAAGGTATTGGGGTCCGTGAATGCTGATCACTTTTTAAGAGCCATCTCTTAAGAGAGCAGGAGTAGGCAATTCCAAAGTGTCAGAAGTCAAGCAAGCAGGGCAGAAGGCCAGCTTGGATGAGCAGGGATCACCTTCTAGAACTTAGGCGGAAAAGGAAAGTGTATGGACATTAGAAGCAAGGACAGGCGACACAGGAGGACTACAGAGATGCTGTTCTCCACTGTAGGGAGAAAATTTGTGCAGCCAAAGCTTGATTAGAGTTCAAGCTGGCCAGCACTGTGAAGGACAGCAAAAAGGGCTTTTTAAAAATATGTTAACAGCAAAAGAAGAATCGGAGATAACATCGGACCATTACTTGATGAGGTCGGTCACCTCACAAATAGGGACGTAGATAAAGTGGATATGTTTAATGCTTTCTTCGCCTCTGTCTTTAACGCCAATGATGGGCCCTGGGACCCCCAGAGCCCTGTATTGGAAGACCATGGCTGGGGGGGAGGATAAACTCCCAGCCAATCCTGAACTTGTTTGAGACTTGCTGCTCCAGCTGGATGTGCATAAGTCTATGGGGCCTGATGGGGTTCATCCCATGGTACTGAAAGAGCTGGCCAATGTCATTGCGGGACCTCTCTCCATTATTTTTCAGTGGTCTTGGGAATCTGCAGAGATCTGAGTCAACTGGAAGCTGGCAAAGGTTGTCACGATTTTCAAGAAGGGTAAGAAGGAAGACCCTGGTAATTACAGGCCTGTCAGTCTCACTTCAGTGCCTGGTAAAATTATGGAGAAAGTTATTCCGGGAGTTACTGGAAAACACTTGAGAGACAATGCAGCCATTGGTCATAGCCAGCATGGGTTCACAAGGAAAAAGTCCTGCTTAGTTTCCTTTTATGACAAGGTCACCCATCTAGTTGACCAAGGGAAGCCAGCAGATGTGTTGGTTTTCTTATTTTATTTTAGCAAAGCTTTTGATACTGTCTCTTATAGTATCCTTCTGGACAAAATATCCAACATACAGTTAGATAGGTCCATGATACGTTGGGTGAACAATTGATCCAGGCAGCCTGTTCTGGGCTCTCTTGTGCAGCCAGCCCATGTGGTCAGCTGAAGCAGTGAGCAGTCTCGGCTGAAAACTGGTTGGTTTCTCCAATGTTTTAAGCTGGGTTAATTTGCAACCAGATATGCCACTGTCACTGCAGCAAATGCCAGTCCCGCAGACTTTAAGCCTGCCTGTTGCTTGGAGGTCATAAGTCCCTGTCCTCAGAGTCTTCTTCACTGAGGAAGTTACATCTGTGACAAAATTACCTGCACTCTCAATTCTGTGATACAAGTTCACATTAATCAAGCAATGGATGGAACTAGGGCTTAAACAAGGAGACATCATAGCTTGAGCTTGAGTTGGGAGGAAGACTCTTTTCTACACCGTCCCCAGTATAATTAATTTCAAAAATGTTACTGTTGACAGTGCCCACACCAATAGAGATTGAGCATTAAGTGAACTTGTGCAGCTCTGTTCTGGGCTTCCACCAGGTTATTTCAAAAGGAGGGGTTCCAAGCACTAACAGTACACTATATGACAAGAAGCACACAAGAAAAACAGAGCTCCAGGACACCTCCTTTCTAAGAAGTCCACCTCCGCTGTCTGATGTTATCTCTTCTGTCCTACGTGGCATAGACAGTTGTTTCCCATGAGGTCAGTTGGAGGCCTTGGTGCAAGTGCAAGACTGCTGGCTTTATTTGGACCCCCAACCATATGCCTACAGTAAGGAGGATAACTGAATTCCCAGTGACTTCACTGACCAGCTTCTCCTATGTGAAAATCCGAGGAGAAGTTTTGTGGACAATTAATGCTGGAGATGGTTCTCCAGTCTCTAGTCACACAATAAATCTTGTCCATGACCTGGTGAGGCTTGTTGATTCAAATGTAAGCTTTCAGACATTCCAAAATTTTCCAGGAATTGTTCACAACGGTAGCTAAAATTTGCATTTTGAGGCAAAGGTTATCAGAGAGAACTGCCTGTATGATATCCTCAGCTACGTCAAGATTTGCTCTTTGTCACAGTTTGAGCCGGATTGGCCAATGATGAGATGACAGATGCTCTCCCCCACCTCTCACTCCAAGGAGAAGGAGGAGACAGATAAGGAGATTTATGAGTTTAGAAAAAACTAAACTACTTTAATGAAACACTAACAATAAAATAGATACAATATAAACAAAACAGATTCATAGATTCATAGATTGGTCCAGGCCGGAAGGGACCTCCAAAGGTCATCTAGTCCGACCTCCCTGCAGTCAGCAGGGACACCCCCAACTAGACCAGGTTGCCCAGGGCCTCGTCGAGCTTCACCTTGAATATCTCAAGGGAAGGGGCCTCAACCACCTCCCTGGGCAACCTGTTCCAGTGTTCCACCACCCTCATGGTAAAGAACTTTTTCCTAATATCCAATCTAAATCTCCCCTTCTCCAACTTAAAACCATTGCCCCTCGTCCTGTCACTGCAGGCCTTTGTAAACAGACCCTCCCCAGCCTTCCTGTAGGCCCCCCTCAGGTACTGGAAGGCCGCTATGAGGTCTCCCCGGAGCCTCCTTTTCTCCAAGCTGAACAACCCCAGCTCCCTCAGTCTGTCCTCATAGGAGAGGTGCTCCAGCCCCCTGATCATTTTGGTGGCCCTCCTCTGGACCCGCTCCATCAGGTCCATGTCCTTTCTATATTGAGGGCTCCAGACCTGCACACAGTACTCCAGGTGAGGTCTCACCAGAGCAGAGTAAAGTGGCAGAATCACCTCTCTGGATCTGCTGGCAACACTTCTTTTGATGCAGCCCAGGATGTGATTGGCCTTTTGGGCTGCGAGAGCACATTGCCTGCTCATGTCCAGCTTCTCGTCCATCAGCACCCCCAAGTCCCTTTCCTCAGGGCTGCTTTCTAATACCTCATCCCCCAGTCTGTATTTATACTGAGGATTGTTTCTTCACAGGTGCAGAATCCTGCACTTGCTTTTGTTGAACCTCATGAGGTTCATCTGGGCCCACCTCTCCAGCCTGTCCAGGTCCCTCTGAATGACATCCCATCCCTCTGGTGTATCGACAACACCACACAGCTTGGTGTCATCTGCAAACTTGCTGATGGTGCTCTCAATCCCTCTGTCTATGTCTTTGATAAAAATGTTAAACAGTACTGGTCCCAGGACGGACCCTTGAGGGACACCACTAGTCACTGCTCTCCATCTGGACTTAAAGCCATTGAGTACCACCCTCTGGGTGCGACCATTCAGCCAATTCCTTATCCACCGAACCGTCCACCCATCAAATCCGTATCCCTCCAATTTGGCAAGTAGAATGTTGTGAGGAACTGTGTCAAAGGCCTTACAGAAGTCCAGATAGATTACATCCATAGGTCGGCCTTTGTCTACTGACCTAGTCACTTCATCATAGAAGGCCACTAGGTTAGTCAGGCAGGACTTGCCCCTAGTGGAGGTGGTGGAGTCTCCTTCTCCGGAGACATTCAAACCCCGCTTGGACACGTTCCTGTGCAACCTGCTCTGGGTGGACCTGCTTTGGCAGTGGTGTTGGACTAGATGATCTCCAGATGTCCCTTCCAACCCCATAGCATTCTGTGATTCTGTGGTGCCGGGGAGGTTCAGATTGGGTATTAAGAGAAATTTCTTCACCGAAAGGTTTATCAAACATTGGAAGAGGCTTCCTAGGGAAGTGCTTAAGTCAGCATCCCTGGAGGTATTTAAAAGTTGTGTATATGTGGCGCTTAGGGACATTGTTTATTGGTAGACCTGGCAGTGTTAGGTGTATGTTTGAACTCCATGGTCTTAAAGGTATTTTACAACCTAAATGATTCTATGATTGATTTTTTTTCTAGCCTTTTATTAGTAATAGTAGGCTGTAATTGTGTTCTTTTGGGCTTTTTTGGATGTTGTATTCAACTTTTACATAAAAAAATATCTTTTTTTTAGTTTAGAAACTTTAAAAATTGGATTTAGTCATGCATAATTGCCCTGGTTTGGGGTGGAGCAGAGCCAACTTTCTGTTCAGCAATAGAGGCTCCTGCTTATACTTGTTGCTGTAGCAACCAGGGACAGCTGACTTGGTTGTTTACCCAGTGGAGGGGTCCCACCTGTGGGGAGGAGCGGACAGGACAGGTGACCCAAACTGACCAACAGGGTATTCCATCCCATCTGCCATGCTCAGTATAAAAGCTGAAGGATCAAAGGGTCAGCTTTGTTTTTTATTGTCTGTCTTTCATCAATGACTGATGCTTGAGGACATCTGCCTTTGATCCCTATCTGTGCATTCCTGAATCTAGATCCAGAATCCAGTTCCCATCCATCACTGAGTCCAGTCTAGGACTTCCCCAGTGCCTGCCAGTGACACCTTCCTGGGAACTGCCCATGACAGGGGGATGATTCAGGACAGCCAACATGGCTTTACTAGGGGCAAGTCCTGCCTGACTAACCTAGTGGCCTTCTATGATGAAGTGACTAGGTCAGTAGACAAAGGCCGACCTATGGATGTAATCTATCTGGACTTCTGTAAGGCCTTTGACACAGTTCCTCACAACATTCTACTTGCCAAATTGGAGGGATACGGATTTGATGGGTGGACGGTTCGGTGGATAAGGAATTGGCTGAATGGTCGCACCCAGAGGGTGGTACTCAATGGCTTTAAGTCCAGATGGAGAGCAGTGACTAGTGGTGTCCCTCAAGGGTCCGTCCTGGGACCAGTACTGTTTAACATTTTGTCCTGGTTTGAGGTAAAACAGAACTAATTTTCTGTTCAGTAATTTTTCCTTGTTAGCTGGGCCTCTTCTAACTAACTAAACTCTGAAATTAACAGCATATTGTTCAGAAACTGCTCGCTCTCATAGTGATAAGACCTGATAATACCCAGGAATGGTATGCAGAGAGGCCCTTGCTTATACTTATTGCTATAACAACCAAGGTCAGGTAAATTTGTTATTTGCCCCGTTGGAGGGTCGGAAGCGGAAAAGCGTAGAGGGGTCACACCTGTAGGGAGGAGCGGACAGGACAGGTGACCCAAAACTGACCAACAGGGTATTCCATCCCATCTGCATCATGCTCAGTATAAAAGCTGAGGGATCAAAGGGTCATCTCTCTTCCTTCAATGGCCGACATCTGAGGAGGACCCTGTCTGTTCGTCTGCCTTTGATCCCGATCCGAGCAATCCTGACTCCAGATCCGGAATCCAGCTCCTGTCCATCACCGAGTCCAGCCTGGGACTTTTCCCTTGTGCCTGCCGGTGACGTGATCATCACCCTGGGAGCTTGATACGGTTTTGTATATACTGTATATATATATTTTTTTTTTCTTTTTTTTTTTTTTTATTATTTATTATTTCATTATTTATTAATATTTTCATTAAAGTAGTTTAGTTTTTTCTAAACTCATAATTTTTTTTTTATCTCTTCCTCTCCTCTCTTTTCCTTAGAGGGGGGGGGAGGGGCCATCTGTCGCTCTGATTGGTTAATCTGGTCAAAACCACGACAGATTTATTGGCGCCCAACGTGGGGCTCGACTGTGGTACGACTAGAGCTCTGGTAGATTGTCTAAATAGTTTGAATTCCAGCTTTCTCCGGGATTAAAACAGACAGCTCACATCATGTTTTTAGACAGGATATTGTATCATATCTTGATGGGGATTTCGTCCAGATTACTTGATTCGGCACTGTATAATTTGCCTTATGTGTTGTATAATTTACTTGCTCTTTGTGTCTGTATGCGGTGGTTCAAACGTGGTATTCTGGTATTGTGTTTGATCCTGATCCATACCGTGATTGAATGGCTGGTTTCTTTACCTAGATTCCTCGGGCATTTTGTACTGAATTCTGTTGCTAATTATACTTCGAATTTTACCTTGGGAATGTTTACTTCACCCTTTACTGCTTATGTGAATACGTCATCAGCAGAGACAGAGGATGCAGCCCCTTTGAATAGTGTGAATGACAGCTGCATTCTTAAAATCATTATTTTAGTGTCAATTTTGCTGCATGGGCTGCAGGGGTGGTTTCTCTTTAAATCTTGGCGCAGACTTGCGATATGCACTGACATTGACCTTACTCGGACTCCATCCGCACCGGTACAAGTTGCTCCGGTGACCAGAAGGAAACGGAGGAGGTCAGCTCAGCCCTCTGTCCCTAGTGACAAACAGCAAGTAAGGCCAGACAGCAGGGGAGAGGACTTTTCTGACGGAGATGCAGAGGAGGGTTCTTCTAGAGCTGATAAGGGAGAGGCTCCTGTGCCAGCAAGGGAGGAGGACTCAGACACAGAGATAATCATTAAATCCTTCTCTATGAAGGATTTGCGGAATATAAGAAAGGATTTTAGCCGTAATGATGGTGAGACACTTGTCTCCTGGTTGCTCCGATGCTGGGATAATGGAGCTGGTTGCATGGAATTAGACGGTGCAGAAGCTAAGCAGTTAGGAAACCTATCCAAAGAGGCCGGTATAGATAAAGCTCTTGGGGAAAAGTCACAGACTCTCAGTCTCTGGAGACGACTCTTATCAGCTGTAAAGGACAGATACCCCTTTAAGGATGATATTGAATGCTCCCCAAGTAAATGGACCAACATAGAGAAAGGTATTAAGTACCTGAGAGAATTGGCTGTGAAAGAGGTGATTTATGGTGACTGGGATAAAACTGTAAATCCTGATGAGATGCCATGCAGACAACCTATGTTGCGGAAGTTTTCACGGAGTGCACCACCAATGTATTCCCACACTTTGTCGGTACTGATTTGGGCAGGAGTTGATGATGATTCATCATTAACTGTAAGTGAAGTGGCTAGCAGAATGCGACAGTATGATGACAGTCTCTCTCGTCCCCTAACTGTAGCAGCTGTAGAAAAACTGACTGATAAAACTGAGAAAATGATTGAGAAAAATGAGAAACTGTTTGATAAACTGTTTGATAAACTGTCTAGGATGGAGGAAAGATCCTATTCTTCCCCTCCATGGACCAATGTTGCAGCTGTCAGGAGAAGACACCCTCCTATGAGACCGACTCAGAGGAGACAGAACACACTACGAAATATCCTGTGGTTTTGCCTCTGTGACTATGGAGAGGACATGAGTAAGTGGGATAAAAAACCTACCTCGGCCCTACAGGCACGAGTAAGTGAGTTGCAAGGTAAAGCAGATAGAAGACAGAATCATTCCAGGAGGACTGCTGCTCCAGTTCGTAGGGGGCGGTTCTCCGGTCCACGTAGAAACTCATCTGCCAATTATAGACGTTAGAGGTGCCCTGCCTCCAGCCAGGAGGAGGAGAGGGATAACCGAGTTTATTGGACTGTGTGGATTCGATGGCCTGGCACATTAGAGCCACAAAAGTATAGAGCCCTGGTGGACACAGGTGCACAGTGCACCCTATTGCCATCGAATCATAGAGGGACAGAATCTGTCACTATTTCTGGTGTGACTGGTGGGTCTCAAGAACTGACTGTACTGGAGGCTGAAGTGAGCCTAACTGGGAATGAATGGGAGAAGCACCCCATTATCACTGGCCCAGATGCTCCGTGCATCCTCGGCATAGACTTTCTCAAGAGAGGGTATTTCAAAGACCCAAAAGGGTATCGATGGGCTTTTGGTGTAGCAGCTGTAGAGACTGAGGACATTACACAGCTGTCTACCTTACCTGGCCTTTCAGATGACCCTTCTGTTGTGGGATTGCTGAAGGTTAAAGAACAGCAGGTGCCAACTGCTACTGCCACAGTGCATCGGCGACAGTATCGCACGAACCGAGACTCTCTGATTCCAATTCAGAACCTGATTCGTCGGCTGGAGACTCAAGGAGTGATCAGCAAGACTCGCTCACCCTTTAACAGCCCGATATGGCCAGTGCGAAAGTCTGACGGGGACTGGCGTCTAACAGTAGACTACCGTGGCCTGAATGAAATCACACCACCACTGAGTGCTGCTGTGCCAGACATGCTAGAACTGCAATATGAACTGGAGTCAAAGGCAGCCAAGTGGTATGCTACAATTGACATTGCTAATGCCTTTTTCTCTATTCCTTTAGCAGCAGAGTGCAGGCCACAGTTTGCTTTCACCTGGAGGGGTGTCCAGTATACCTGGAATCGACTGCCCCAGGGGTGGAAACACAGCCCTACGATTTGCCATGGACTGATCCAGACTGCACTGGAGAAAGGTGGAGCTCCAGAACACCTGCAGTACATTGATGACATCATTGTGTGGGGTAACACAGCAGAAGAAGTTTTCAAGAAAGGTAAGAAAGTAATCGAGATTCTTCTGAAAGCAGGTTTTGCTGTGAAAAGAGGTAAGGTCAAGGGACCTGCACGAGAGATCCAGTTCTTAGGAATTAAATGGCAAGATGGTCGTCGGCAGATCCCAATGGATGTCATTAACAAAATAACATCTATGTCCCCACCTACTAACAAAAAGGAAACACAAGCCTTCTTAGGCGTTGTGGGTTTCTGGAGAATGCATATTCCAGGTTATAGTCAGATTGTGAAACCTCTCTATGAAGTGACTCGAAAGAAAAATGAGTTTACGTGGGGTCCTGAGCAACGACAAGCTTTTGAGCAAATTAAACAAGAGATTGTGCATGCGGTAGCACTTGGACCAGTCCGAACAGGACAGGACATTAAAAATGTGCTCTATACTGCAGCCGGAGATAATGGCCCTACCTGGAGCCTCTGGCAGAAAGCACCAGGGGAAACTCGAGGTCGACCCCTAGGATTTTGGAGTCGGGGATACAGAGGATCTGAAGCCAACTATACTCCAACTGAGAAAGAAATATTGGCAGCATATGAAGGAGTTAGAGCTGCTTCAGAAGTAATTGGTACTGAAGTACAGCTCCTCCTGGCGCCCCGATTACCAGTGTTGGGCTGGATGTTCAAAGGTAAAGTTCCTTCTACACATCATGCCACCGATGCTACCTGGAGTAAGTGGGTTGCCTTAATCACACAGCGAGCTCGAATAGGAAACCCAAATCGTCCAGGAATTGTAGAAGTGATCACAAACTGGCCTGAAGGCAGAGACTTCACAATGCCACTAGATAAGGTGGTAACACGTGCTGAGGAGGCCCCACCATATAATGAACTCTCAGATAATGAGAAACAGTATGTTTTATTCACTGATGGATCTTGTCGTATTATAGGAAAACATCGAAAGTGGAAAGCTGCTGTATGGAGTCCCACACGACGAGTTGCAGAAGCAACTGAAGGAGAAGGTGAATCAAGTCAATTTGCAGAGGTAAAAGCTATCCAGCTGGCCCTAGACATTGCTGAACGAGAAAAGTGGCCAATGCTCTATCTCTATACTGACTCATGGATGGTGGCAAATGCTCTGTGGGGATGGTTAAAACAGTGGAAGCAGAGCAACTGGCAGCGCAGAGGTAAACCCATCTGGGCTGCTGAATTGTGGCAAAATATTGCTGAACGGATAGAGAAACTAGTTGTAAAGGTACGTCATGTAGATGCTCATGTACCCATGAGTCGAGCCACTGAGGAACATCGAAACAATCAGCGAGTGGACCAGGCTGCTAAGATTTTCCAGACAGATTTGGACTGGGAACATAAAGGTGAACTGTTTTTAGCTCGGTGGGCCCATGACACTTCAGGTCATCAAGGAAGGGATGCAACGTACAAATGGGCCCGGGACCGAGGGGTGGATTTAACCATGGACGCTCTTGCGCAGGTTATCCACGATTGTGAAACGTGCGCCGAAATCAAGCAAGCTAAAAGGTTAAAACCTTTGTGGTATGGGGGACGATGGTTAAAATATAAGTATGGAGAGGCTTGGCAAATAGACTACATCACACTCCCTCAAACACGCCAGGGTAAGCGTTACGTGCTTACAATGGTGGAAGGAAGCACCGGATGGTTGGAAACCTATGCCGTACCCCATGCCACTGCCCGGAATACCATCCTGGGCCTTGAAAAGCAAGTCTTGTGGCGACATGGTACTCCAGAGAGAATTGAGTCAGACAATGGGACTCATTTCAAAAACAATCTTATAAGTACTTGGGCAAAAGAACATGGCATCGAGTGGGTATATCATATCCCCTATCATGCACCAGCTTCTGGCAAAATTGAGAGATACAATGGATTGCTGAAAACCACCCTGAAAGCAATGGGGGGTGGAACCTTTAAAAATTGGGACAAGCATCTAGCACAAGCTACCTGGTTAGTTAACACCAGGGGATCCATCAATCGAGCTGGTCCTGCTCAATCAGACATTTTACATAATGTAGAAGGGGATAGAGTCCCTGTGGTGCATGACAGGAATATGTTGGGAAGAACTGTTTGGGTTTTCCCTCCTTCAGGCAATGGCAAACCCATTCGTGGAACTGTTTTTGCCCAAGGACCTGGATGTACTTGGTGGGTGATGCTGGAGAATGGAGAAAGTCAATGTGTACCTCAAGGAAATTTAACCCTAGCTGAGAATACTCAATTCTGAGCTGTATGATATTAACTGTTAGTATTATATAACATTATCTAATAAGTGTTTTTCAGGATAAATAGTGGTGGTGGAACCTGAGCTAGCTTCTCCGAGTGATGTCCAGCAAACTCTTCAAGAGGGACATGCTACCTGTGGATATGGACCACAATGAATTTCATATCATCTTTTCTGCCCTGAGAGTCTGCAATGACAAAAACCTGCAATTATGGACTAAAAGAACTCAATGAACTTTTGTGTATAAAGATAAATCATAAATAAGGGACTTCTGTATATATATTTGTATGTATTTGATGGATAAGATGTAATGATAATCAGAGCACAATGCAAATGGTATGGAATAAGGGGTGGAATGTCCTGGTTTGAGGTAAAACAGAACTGATTTTCTGTTCAGTAATTTTTCCTTGTTAGCTGGGCCTCTTCTAACTAACTAAACTCTGAAATTAACGGCATATTGTTCAGAAACTGCTCGCTCTCATAGTGATAAGACCTGATAATACCCAGGAATGGTATGCAGAGAGGCCCTTGCTTATACTTATTGCTATAACAACCAAGGTCAGGTAAATTTGTTATTTGCCCCGTTGGAGGGTCGGAAGCGGAAAAGCGTAGAGGGGTCACACCTGTAGGGAGGAGCGGACAGGACAGGTGACCCAAAACTGACCAACAGGGTATTCCATCCCATCTGCATCATGCTCAGTATAAAAGCTGAGGGATCAAAGGGTCATCTCTCTTCCTTCAATGGCCGACATCTGAGGAGGACCCTGTCTGTTCGTCTGCCTTTGATCCCGATCCGAGCAATCCTGACTCCAGATCCGGAATCCAGCTCCTGTCCATCACCGAGTCCAGCCTGGGACTTTTCCCTTGTGCCTGCCGGTGACGTGATCATCACCCTGGGAGCTTGATACGGTTTTGTATATACTGTATATATATATTTTTTTTTCTTTTTTTTTTTTTTTTATTATTTATTATTTCATTATTTATTAATATTTTCATTAAAGTAGTTTAGTTTTTTCTAAACTCATAATTTTTTTTTTATCTCTTCCTCTCCTCTCTTTTCCTTAGAGGGGGGGGGAGGGGCCATCTGTCGCTCTGATTGGTTAATCTGGTCAAAACCACGACACATTTTTATCAAAGACATAGACAGAGGGATTGAGAGCACCATCAGCAAGTTTGCAGATGACACCAAGCTGTGTGGTGTTGTCGATACACCAGAGGGATGGGATGTCATTCAGAGGGACCTGGACAGGCTGGAGAGGTGGGCCCAGATGAACCTCATGAGGTTCAACAAAAGCAAGTGCAGGATTCTGCACCTGTGAAGAAACAATCCTCAGTATAAATACAGACTGGGGGATGAGGTATTAGAAAGCAGCCCTGAGGAAAGGGACTTGGGGGTGCTGATGGACGAGAAGCTGGACATGAGCAGGCAATGTGCTCTCGCAGCCCAAAAGGCCAATCACATCCTGGGCTGCATCAAAAGAAGTGTTGCCAGCAGATCCAGAGAGGTGATTCTGCCACTTTACTCTGCTCTGGTGAGACCTCACCTGGAGTACTGTGTGCAGGTCTGGAGCCCTCAATATAGAAAGGACATGGACCTGATGGAGCGGGTCCAGAGGAGGGCCACCAAAATGATCAGGGGGCTGGAGCACCTCTCCTATGAGGACAGACTGAGGGAGCTGGGGTTGTTCAGCTTGGAGAAAAGGAGGCTCCGGGGAGACCTCATAGCGGCCTTCCAGTACCTGAGGGGGGCCTACAGGAAGGCTGGGGAGGGTCTGTTTACAAAGGCCTGCAGTGACAGGACGAGGGGCAATGGTTTTAAGTTGGAGAAGGGGAGATTTAGATTGGATATTAGGAAAAAGTTCTTTACCATGAGGGTGGTGGAACACTGGAACAGGTTGCCCAGGGAGGTGGTTGAGGCCCCTTCCCTTGAGATATTCAAGGTGAAGCTCGACGAGGCCCTGGGCAACCTGGTCTAGTTGGGGGTGTCCCTGCTGACTGCAGGGAGGTCGGACTAGATGACCTTTGGAGGTCCCTTCCGGCCTGGACCAATCTATGAATCTATGAATCTGTTTTGTTTATATTGTATCTATTTTATTGTTAGTGTTTCATTAAAGTAGTTTAGTTTTTTCTAAACTCATAAATCTCCTTATCTGTCTCCTCCTTCTCCTTGGAGTGAGAGGTGGGGGAGAGCATCTGTCATCTCATCATTGGCCAATCCGGCTCAAACTGTGACAAAGAGCAAATCTTGACGTAGCTGAGGATATCATACAGGCAGTTCTCTCTGATAACCTTTGCCTCAAAATGCAAATTTTAGCTACCGTTGTGAACAATTCCTGGAAAATTTTGGAATGTCTGAAAGCTTACATTTGAATCAACAAGCCTCACCAGGTCATGGACAAGATTTATTGTGTGACTAGAGACTGGAGAACCATCTCCAGCATTAATTGTCCACAAAACTTCTCCTCGGATTTTCACATAGGAGAAGCTGGTCAGTGAAGTCACTGGGAATTCAGTTATCCTCCTTACTGTAGGCATATGGTTGGGGGTCCAAATAAAGCCAGCAGTCTTGCACTTGCACCAAGGCCTCCAACTGACCTCATGGGAAACAACTGTCTATGCCACGTAGGACAGAAGAGATAACATCAGACAGCGGAGGTGGACTTCTTAGAAAGGAGGTGTCCTGGAGCTCTGTTTTTCTTGTGTGCTTCTTGTCATATAGTGTACTGTTAGTGCTTGGAACCCCTCCTTTTGAAATAACCTGGTGGAAGCCCAGAACAGAGCTGCACAAGTTCACTTAATGCTCAATCTCTATTGGTGTGGGCACTGTCAACAGTAACATTTTTGAAATTAATTATACTGGGGACGGTGTAGAAAAGAGTCTTCCTCCCAACTCAAGCTCAAGCTATGATGTCTCCTTGTTTAAGCCCTAGTTCCATCCATTGCTTGATTAATGTGAACTTGTATCACAGAATTGAGAGTGCAGGTAATTTTGTCACAGATGTAACTTCCTCAGTGAAGAAGACTCTGAGGACAGGGACTTATGACCTCCAAGCAACAGGCAGGCTTAAAGTCTGCGGGACTGGCATTTGCTGCAGTGACAGTGGCATATCTGGTTGCAAATTAACCCAGCTTAAAACATTGGAGAAACCAACCAGTTTTCAGCCGAGACTGCTCACTGCTTCAGCTGACCACATGGGCTGGCTGCACAAGAGAGCCCAGAACAGGCTGCCTGGATCAATTGTTCACCCAACGTATCATGGACCTATCTAACTGTATGTTGGATATTTTGTCCAGAAGGATACTATAAGAGACAGTATCAAAAGCTTTGCTAAAATAAAATAAGAAAACCAACACATCTGCTGGCTTCCCTTGGTCAACTAGATGGGTGACCTTGTCATAAAAGGAAACTAAGCAGGACTTTTTCCTTGTGAACCCATGCTGGCTATGACCAATGGCTGCATTGTCTCTCAAGTGTTTTCCAGTAACTCCCGGAATAACTTTCTCCATAATTTTACCAGGCACTGAAGTGAGACTGACAGGCCTGTAATTACCAGGGTCTTCCTTCTTACCCTTCTTGAAAATCGTGACAACCTTTGCCAGCTTCCAGTTGACTCAGATCTCTGCAGATTCCCAAGACCACTGAAAAATAATGGAGAGAGGTCCCGCAATGACATTGGCCAGCTCTTTCAGTACCATGGGATGAACCCCATCAGGCCCCATAGACTTATGCACATCCAGCTGGAGCAGCAAGTCTCAAACAAGTTCAGGATTGGCTGGGAGTTTATCCTCCCCCCCAGCCATGGTCTTCCAATACAGGGCTCTGGGGGTCCCAGGGCCCATCATTGGCGTTAAAGACAGAGGCGAAGAAAGCATTAAACATATCCACTTTATCTACGTCCCTATTTGTGAGGTGACCGACCTCATCAAGTAATGGTCCGATGTTATCTCCGATTCTTCTTTTGCTGTTAACATATTTTTAAAAAGCCCTTTTTGCTGTCCTTCACAGTGCTGGCCAGCTTGAACTCTAATCAAGCTTTGGCTGCACAAATTTTCTCCCTACAGTGGAGAACAGCATCTCTGTAGTCCTCCTGTGTCGCCTGTCCTTGCTTCTAATGTCCATACACTTTCCTTTTCCGCCTAAGTTCTAGAAGGTGATCCCTGCTCATCCAAGCTGGCCTTCTGCCCTGCTTGCTTGACTTCTGACACTTTGGAATTGCCTACTCCTGCTCTCTTAAGAGATGGCTCTTAAAAAGTGATCAGCATTCACGGACCCCAATACCTTCAAAAGCACATTCCCAGGGGACCTTATCAACTAGTTACTTCAGCAGCCGGAAGTTTGCTCTCCCCATATCCAGGGTCAAAGTTTTGCTGGCAGTTTTTCCTCTTATTGCCAACGAATTGAAACTCAACTACTGACCAAGACAGCTGCCAATCACCGCTTCGCCCACAAGTCCCTCTCTGTTTACAAACAAGACCTGTGCTTACAGGCCTTACTTAAAACCTATATTAGCATTAAACAGATTATCACTTTAATGCGTGACTAGATTATTTGACAACAGTCATTACAATGTAAAGATTATCTATTGCAATAACACTGATGGGAGACTTGACTCAGAAAAAATATATACAAGGCTCACGGAACCTACAGACTGGAAAAACACTCTTTTCCAGAGTCTTCTCTTGATTTAGATGAGCACAAATTATTGCTTTTTTTTTTTCCCCCAATCTTGCATCTATGAAAACATTTTCAGAGGGTTAACTAGTACTGCAGGAACCACGCTACAGAATCACAGAATATTTTTGGTTGGAAGGGACCTCTGAGATCGAGTCCAACCAACAACAAAAAAAACCAAACAAACAAAAAAAAAAAACCACCCAAAAAAACCCCAGAACACCAAACACCAAAACAAAACAAACACCCACAACCACACACCACCCCGCCTACTTAATCTCCTTTCTTTTCTCAGTGACTGCCAGAGACTGAATGGAAAAGACAGCAGGATTCTGGGAATAGTCTCAGTCTCTGTCTGCAATGTTACTGGAGAAATAATGGAAGCTTCCTTCCGTCACCTAGGAGAAAGAAGTACTAAAGCACATTTTTCCAAGGAGCTATGAAATGACTATATAATTAATGAGAACTGAAAGCCTTAGCAACAATTGCTCAATGTCGTCATGTCATATTGCATAAGAGATTTTATTGTTCAGGTTTGCTCTTGATTCCTAGAGCGGTAGGAGAAAAAAAGTTACATAAAAGATATTTACTCAAGAGGTCTCAGAAACCAGCCTCAAGTTCTATCTGATTATTTGCATCAGGATCTCCTTGACATGGGTTATAGGGATCCAGATACTGTATATGACTATAAGACGTGGCCTGTACACTGAACACACCTTATGGTCCTAGAATGTTTTCTGGAGTCAAGTTAGAGGGAGACACATCATTTCTTGTGCCAGGTATTTTAAGAGGAGACAGTAGCTTCAGAAAACATTACACAGAATGTAGAAAGAATAAGCAGAACTTGTTTCAATAGGATCTATCTCAGCTGAATCTGGCTCATATACCCATTGATATGAAATAAGGGAAAAAAACCAAACCCCAACCCTCTCTCAAAATAGACCAAAGATTTCCACAAGCAAATTCAAGTTGGAATCTGTGATGTATGGTAGCATCTCTCTGAGGTGAGTAAAGATCGCGTCTTAAAAATATTCTTTTGTTTTCAAGAAGAAAGATTTAATCATGTTCAGACAATCAGTACAGAAGTTAAATTTTATCCAGGAATCCTACTGGAACCTACTGACCTAAAGAGGGGGAAGGGGTATGGGGCAGAAATGGGATTATC